>NC_081251.1:85273067-85402067 GCF_030490865.1 Poecile atricapillus
TGTCGGCTCTTACAACCAACCATAAGTAGTTCAGCAAGGGAAAGTGCTGGATTCTGTACCTGGAATGGGGCAACCCTGGATGTATAGACAGACTGGGGAATGAGATGCTGGAAAGCAGTGGCACAGAAAGACACTGGTTGATGAAAAGTTGAACGTGAGGCATCGGTGCTCTGGCAGTCAAGAGGGCCAAGCATGTCCTTCGATGCATCAGGCACAGCATCACTAGCCAGGCAAGGGTGGGGATTGTCCTGCTCTGCTCTGTGCTGATGTATTGATGCAAACCTATAGCTTATGTTGGCTAAGCGATGGTATAATAAGATCTGTATTGTACCAGAAAGAATGTTACGAGTCAGAATGAGCGTAAGGCTTGTAATGTGTAATCTTCACCTATCTTGGACTTAGTTGATGTGCTGATCTTGAGCAGAACAGCCTTGAAATAATGTGTTCCATTGGGCTTTTCAAAAATGGCAGTGAAGTTTAAGAGTAACTCACTAGTGCCCTTCTGAGCTACAAGGCAGTAAGTATAATCTGAATCTTCCTCTCACAAGATAGATATGCCAGCATTACTATCCAAGGGAAGAATATCAAGGCCGTGCCTGTCACACTATATAAGGATCAGTGAAGTACGACACAGTCTCTTAGCTGGGTTGCCCAGGAGAGCAAGTTTTATTATTCCCAATCTTCATTTATGGACAGGTCCGAGAAGGTCCGAGAGGTAAGACTCTCATTGGTCATTAAACCAACACATCACCATCATTGGTCAATTGAGTACTACATCCCTTGACTGTTTCTTTCAAGTAAACAACAAGGATCTAAACAACACCTGCAAAGGTTGTTGTCTTTCTTCAAGGACTGTTTGGATTCCTCCTTATGATTTCTCAGGCCAAAGTGAGAACCTTGTGTGACTTAGCTTCACACAGGCTCTGTGCTCCCTGCCTGCTTTCTTGCATTCAGCATCCATACATGCCAAACTGTTCTTTAATGTCAAGTTCCTTATTGTTTGCCTTTGAAGGTTAAGACTAGCAATTTAGAGGTCCCAGTGATTGTAGTGTTACGTGTGAGCCTTTAGTAGCAAGGCAGTCTTGCTTGTTATCCTGAAATATTAAGAACATGAAAAAGTTTAGCATAAGTGGTCCCGTTTAAAAACAGGCAAGAAAAGACAAAAGAAATGCAAATGTAAGAAGGACTTTCTCATTCTGTTGCATGTAAGACCTTATATGTGGTGGTGGGAGAAGAGAGAAGATAATCCCAGGGGTCACCAGTTGCCTCTGAAGCTCTGAGAATTCTCCACTTTAATTCCATTTCATGGTACATTTTGTCTGGAAGCTTTATACCCTGTGTGCTCTGATTTCACTGTATTAGAGTGTTGCTTTTGTGTCATTGATCATCTTGGATCTATATGGATGCTGTTTTTTGTTTCAGCAGGAATAGTTTCAAAGATGTTGAAAAGTTGTTAAAATGCTTACTGGCCTATGAAGACAAATTATGGCTATATAAAGGGACTTTCCTATGAAGATGTTAAGGATTTGTAAGGAATTCTGTCTTCAGACTGTTAAATGTGCTAATTTAGAGTGTGCTTACTGGAGATTAATCGCACTTAATTGTATACATACACTGAGAGGCTCCCAGTCTGTCCTCCTGACTCTCCTAATTTTTCTTCATTTGTTTCATGCTCGTTAAGCTGCACCATCACTCATCTCCTTTATGTCTTTCATCCATTCATGCCCTTTCCACCATTCATGACTTCTCCACCTTAACCATTCAGCTGTGTTTTCATGTTCTCCTCTGCTATCCTTTTGTGATATATTTTCACCACAGCAAAACTACTGCTGTTTTCCACCAATGGTTGAATATAACAGGAAAAAAAATCCAAGTAAACCCACAACTATATGCTTTCAGCAATGCAAACATAGTTCTGAGTTTAACAAAGCTATAGATTTTCCATTTGCTCCAAATTTTAGGTACTGACTCAGGAACCTTGGCCATGTATACTTTCATTTAGTGCTTTGTTGCAGAAGGACTTAAATAACTTCTCAAGAAAATACACAATCTCATATTTGAATAACTACTCACATGGTAAATCTGTGACTGTGTAACTTGTGATTCTTGTTCATGGGGGCCATAAGCTTTGAGAAGTAGAAAGTAGCATATATTAAAATCAAGTTGAACTCAATTTGGCTGATAACAAACAAAAGTATTTAGCTGAATTACAGTGAACTGTTGCTCAGAGAGAATAAATTAGGTAGGCTTAAAATTTATGTTTCATTGTCTTATTGCAATGTTGCGGCAGGTGCAGAGGTTTGTCTGACCCCCAGGTGCTGCAGACTTCCTGGATAGCGTTCCCACGAAGAACAGCCGTCCAGGGGTCTCAGGCGGTTTCCAGCCAGGGGTAATCCATACTAGCTCAGCCTGAGTATTCAAGTGATCAGCTCTTTTAGATGTGATTCCAGCTCTTATAGTCATCAGCTCAGCTCATGGGTTACCCCAGCTGACGCATGGATGAGAGACGGGGGGCCATGTAGCATTCCAAGGAGTCCTTTATTAGCAGGCTTCAAAAAAAGGGTGCCACGGATGGCCACATCCCCTGAACTGGGCAAAAGCTGGGGTTTTACAGTGAAGGGGAGAATTGGGAAAAGGACCAATGGTTTAAGACTGGAGTAAAATGATCAATAGTTTACATGGAGATAATATGGGGTTCTGAAGCAGGAAGATGTCCACAGCTTAGTCACCATGACTAAGTAGTTTTGTTTCATCCTAGGGAACAGACCTTCAAGGTGGAAGCCTTTTGGAGGACTGGCCTTCCTCCACAACTCCCCTCTCTCTATTTAGTAAAAGGGCATCTCCAACAGCTCTTTTAAAGCAATGGAGAAGGTATGAGAACATAACTAATACAACAACGATCACAATAAAAATCCACAAAATTCCCTTAACTAAAAATGACACCCATCCCATTAGTCCCCATTGACTGAGACGGTCATTGGCCCAGTCTGGGTTGTTTTCTACTTTTAAGTCCTTCACTACTAGTTCCTTTAGTTTCTGGATGTTTGTGTGGATCTGGATTGTGTGGATGGATTTTGCGTGTGAAGAGATCAATAGCACATCCCTTCAAAGCAGCACATCGCTTCAAAGTCTTATCAGCCATGTCCATGGGCAAGTAGTAGGAAGTCAATCGCTGCTCGATTTTGTAAGGATGCATGTCTTGTGGTCTCTTCATCCTTTAAAAAATTGCTTAGGGCAGCAGATGTTGCATTAGCCTGTTTGCTAAGCCAACGCCCCAGACAATTTATCTCACCAAGGGCTTTAGCTGCAGCTACCCCTGGTAAGAATAGGGAGACAGTAGCTCTCATTGGTTTGTTCCAAATGTACAATTTAGGATCACAATTTTCATCAAATTCAGCATAGGATCTCTTTTGGCATTTTAATTCGCTTTCTTGTTTCCAATTATGTAATAAAGTGATATTTTGAGTGAAGGTAGAAAGCTTGCCAAGGCTACAGGGACCCCTCTGGAGGCGTGATGGGATCCCAGCCCATACTCAGTCACCACAGATAAGGAACATTCCCTGGGGCAACACTTTGGGGTGGAGAGAAGACACAGAAAGTACATGACTGGTGTAATTACACCAATCTGGATAATTGTAAGCTTTTTTAATTGATGATATGTCTTTTCTGTATGTGTTTTTTGTCTGGTCAATCTCTGGCCAATTATGTTTTGGACATTTAAAGTAAAACTTGATACAATATGTTGCTTTGGAGGACCCCAGCAGGTCTAATTCTTGGGGTTCTTCTGGAGCATTTGGCAACATTTTTGTCCACTCATCCGAAGTATCTACCGGATTGGGCCTCCTACCTATGGTGCAGAGGAGCTCTGAATTATAGACAGGCCAGTCATCTGCTACCAAGGGAATCCTTACCAGACACATGGAAAGTGGGTTGTCAAGGCTATCCATGGATAGGCACATGTTATCTTGTTTTGGTGTCCTCGCTAAGGTCACCCAAACGTGATTAGGCTGTAGGCTAATCCTGCCGAAGGCATGTGACATGGCAAAGAGCATCTAGGCGTCAGTGAGGACAGCACCAATGGAGATAATTTTCATCTTCTGACAGGGATGAGGCTTCTGATAGGGAATATAAGCAAAATTTGTTATCTTTATGGTGGAAGGGGAGTTTTAGAGTTTTCTCCCTTATCCCTTTCCTGTGTTCCTTCCCCCCCGCCCTGTTTGCTTTTTTTGGTTTGGGGGTTTTTTTGTGTGTTTGTTTTGGTTTGGTTTGGGTTTGGTTTTGTTTGGTTGGGTTTTTGGTTTTTTGGGTTTTTTTTTGGTTTTTTGTAGTGGGGGGAGTGAATATGAGGTTAGGGGGTTTTGGCAAGGGTTGAAGGAGGGGAACAATAGGGTTTTCTAGGGGAAAAAAAAGGGTAACAACATGTAAACCAGAGATCAATTTGTGGCCAGGCTGGGTCGACCTATGGCTTGACTGATGCAGCAGAATGTTTTTCAGTCTTCTGTTTTGCCTGCTGTTCTGTGATGGGACGGTCTTTTCTTTGGTATGTGGACACTCGGCAACGCCTTTGTCTCCATGCAGACCTGTTCAGATTCTGTGGACGTCTTGTATTTGACTCAGGAGAATTCTTATTAGTGTTTGTGGGGGCAGTGTTTGCAGTGCCTAGATACAGTTTTATGTTTTTTCCTGGGAACAATCTAGGGACAGATTGGAGTGAAACAAAGGCCTAGCCCCTTTCCCAAGGTAATCAGTGGGAAAGGTGCAGAAACCTGGTGTCTCTGGGTCCTTTACTAGCACTGGTGGCTTCTCAGAGAGCTTAGTTGAATTTGAGAAGTGGCAGAGAACTGGGGATGGGTCAGGCTCAGATGCTGTACAATTTAGGAAGTTAATGATGTAGAGAGCCTTGCAGAGTCTCTCAGCAGGGGATATAATTTTTGCTTCTCTCTGTTGTTCATGGAGGACTCTTTTGAGCATTTGATGGGTCCTTTCTATGATGGATTGCCCTGTGGGATTTGCAGGTATGCCTTTATTGTGTTCTGTTCCCCACTCGCTGAAGAACTCTCTTAACCTATGAGAAGCATAGGTAGGTCCATTGTCTGTTTTGATATTTTTTGGGACTCCCAGAGTGGCAAATGCAAGGAGAAAATGCTTAATGGTATGCTTTATAGTCTCTCCTGTGTGAGCTGATGCAAATATTGCTCCAGAAAATGTGTCGACTGACACATGCACATATTTAGACCTTCCAAAAGGTGGGAAGTGAGTCACATCAGTCTGCCACAGCTGACAGCTGTTCAGGCCTCGGGGATTGACCCTGGTACCCATAGATGGTATCTGATAATTTTGGCAGTTTGGACATGTTGCAATAATAACTATTGCTTGATCTTTTGAGAGCTTGAACATTCTGATGAGGGCAGATACATTTTGATGTGACAACTTTGCCTGAGCAAAGATGTCAGGGACATTAGCACTTTTCATTAACATGGCCAATGCATCTGCCTTCTTGTTCTCTTCAGTGATAGTACCTGGCAGGTTGGTGTGTGACCTCACATGCATAATATGGTAAGGTTGCTTCCTGTGGGATATTAAACGAGTTAATGCAGAGATCAGTTAGTGTAATTTTAGATTGGAAACATCTTTGAGAAGAGCATGTTCTGCCTTCATAGCTATACCAGCAACATAAGCTGAATCCATGACCAAATTAAAGGGTTCATCTTTGAATTTTTCAAAGGCTCTGACAACAGCTGCTAACTCAGCAATTTGTGGAGATTCTCCCACTATTTGGACATCAGATTCACACTTTTGAATCTTAGTATCCTTCCAGGTCATTACAGACTTGTGGGATGCCCCTGAGCCATCTGTAAAAATAGAGCTTTGAGAGGTGTCCTACTTTGGACTAATTTTGGGGTCAGATTAAAGGCTGAAGCAATCTTCCCTTAGCCCCCGAAGTAGTCCAGGCTAGCTCTGTCGATGGGGGGGTCAGGGAGATTCTTCACGACCAAGAAAAGACCAAGAAAGGGCTGCTTCTCCCTCCGGGGTAATGGAGGATGTTTATTCTGGCTGGCTTCCAGGGGGAGAAGAGAAAGAGCTTCTCTTTCCCAGACTTTTTCAAACCTCGGGAGAGGGGCGGGGAGACATATAACACCAGCCAATGGGATAACATTTCAGGGACAGGGAGGGGAGGGGAAAAACACGTCACAGCTGCCTAGAAGGTTCAGAGAAACTAAGTAACTCCCAGAAATATGCACTACCACATCTGCCCCTACTTTGATATATATAATTAAATGAAAGGTAACGAGCTTATGCGACTTACTGACCTGAAGTGGCCCACCAATCCCCATTTGCGGGCAGGTGAGGGTTACTCCGGTCTGTCAACTCTATATGGTTGACATCTGAGGTAGCTGAGACTAGGTTAACTATGCTTCTGTACAGTATTTTGCTTAGCACTCCAAACACTAACACCGTTAGCAAAACAATGACTAGCAGTGACAGAATGGTTTTCACGACTGAAGCCCACCACCCCGAGAGTCCCCAGTTTTTAAACAGTCCATTAAACCAGTCATCTGCTTCTTGCTTGACTTGTCCAATCATGCTTTTCATCTCTCAGAGCGTGGCATGGATGTTAGGAGCTTTCGATGTCAGATTCATGCAGCAGAGACCCTCGAACTCCTGGCCCTCGTGCCCGTGGAGCAACAGGAGAAAGTCTATTGCAGCACGATTTTGAAGTGTCACCTGCCTGGTAATTTCCTCATCTTCTAGGAGGGCACTTATGGCATTAGATGTTAAATTTGCTTGTTTTACCACCCAGCATTCTAGGTGTCCCAATTCACCTAGGGCTTTGGCTGCAGCCACCCAAGGAAGGAAAATGGATGCAGCAATTCTTTTTGATTTGGACCAATGGAAAATCTCTGGGTCACAATTTTCATCTAATTTTGTAGCACTTCTCTTTTGAATTTTTTTGGTCAAATTGTTTTAATGGGTCCACTCGACAATTAATGTTTGATTGGGTGCTAACAGTGATAGACGCCCTATGGTACACAGCCCTCTGAGAAGACGGGATGGAATTCCTGCCCATGCGTGATCCCCACAAATGAGGAACAGTCTTTTGGGGAGGTTTTTGGGATGTGTATGAACTGAGGAGTGCACTTTGATGTAGCTTAGCACACGGCACCACCTTTTTGCTGTGAACTCTTCTCGATGTTGTACTATATGGTGGAATGTTTCTTTATGAGCTGGAGGACTGACCCTAAAGTGTACACAGTATGATGCTGGGGAGGAACCCAGCAGCTCTAACTCCTGGGGTTCCTGGGTTGCCTTAAGAAAATGGGGGAGCCACTCTTCTACTGGGTTTCTTAACTCTGCTTCTACATGAGTGCTGTGTAGTTTATTACCTGCTTCAGGAGTCAGTGTACTAAAGCTGTGTGTGAATTCATCATGCTGCAAAGGAATTCCTACCAGGCAGGTAGACATAGGATTTTTTGCTGCTGAGTAGATAGACATAGGTTTTCTTGTTGGAGTGTTTGTGCCAGGGTCACCCAGATGTTCTGGCGTGGCTGTGGGACGATCCAGGCTGCTGTCAGGCTGCTCAGTGCGAGCAGGATGACAGCAGGGTTAAGGCTCATCATGGATTTGAGTAAGAGGTAGGTTATTTCTAAAAAAAAGGGAAACAGACATTCTTTAAAACATATTCACAGTTACAGTATGCAGGTCAGAGGCTAGAGAGGTTTCTTCTTGCTCTCTTCAATGGCGTCTTCTCTTGGAAGCAACAGCCACTTGCTTCTCTTCTTGCTGGTGCTGGATTCTTTGGAACAAAAGGTTTTACCCATTTCTGAGGAATCCGTCGGGGGCCTGAAGGGGTGGATACATATGCATAGCCACACCCCCAGGTGACAAGTTCATAGGGACCCTTGGTTTGCCAAGTTTCAGGGTCCCTGATTAAAACTGGTGGATGCTGTGACAATTTAAACTGATCACCACTGTTAAAATGCCGAGTTACAGGAGGATTCATATTTTCAAATGAGCAATTTAGGAAGTTAATGGTAAACAGAGCTTTACAGAGTTTCTGTTGGGGAGACATCCTCACTGCCTCGCTACCTTGCCTGGCTAGGACTTGTTTGAGCGTCTGGTGTGTATGCTCGACTACAGCCTGACCTGTGGGGGAGGGAGGGATGCCAGTTTTATGTTCCACTCCCCACTGCTGGACAAATTCCAGGAACTCCTTGGATTTATACGCTGGGCCATTATCTGTTTTAATTTCTTTAGGGATTCCCAATACGGAAAAGGCCTGTACTAAGTGTTGTTTAGCATGTACAGACTTTTCTCCCGCATGAACAGAGGCATACACTGCTCCTGAGTATGTATCAATGCTTACATGTACATACTTAAGGCGACCAAAACTGGGGATGTGAATGATATCTGTTTGCCACACCTCACAGCTCTTAAGGCCTCGGGGATTAACCCCGATGCCTAATGATGGCACTGCCTGGAGCTGACAATTGGGACAGGTAGCCAAGATGGCTTTAGCCTGATCCTGTGTCAGCTGGAACTGACACATCAGTCCTGGCACATTTTGATGGTATTGCTGGTGACTTATTTTTGCCTGCTGAAACACATCTGGGAGACATACCTTTTCGGCTGGGGCAGCAAGGGAATCCGCCTTCTGGTTCCCCTCAGCGATTTCACCTGGCAATGGGGTATGCGCCCTTATATGCATCACAGAAAGGTTGTTCTCAATTTGAAATCAAATAAATCAGTTTTGAAAGCAATCTAAAGAGATGTTCATTCTCAATGTCCTTGAGAACTGCCTGTTCCGCTCTGGACACCACTCCTGCTACGTAGGCTGAGTCTGTAACCAAATTAATCAGTTCTGAAAATTTCTCAAAGGCTCTCACAACCGCAGCTAGTTCAGCTATCTGGAGTGACCCCTCTACAAACTCAACATCAGCTTCCCAAAGCTGAGTCTGTGGATTTCTCCAAGTCATCACCGACTTGTGGGATGTCCCAGATGCATCAGTGAACACTGTGAGAGCTTTGAGTGGCCTCCGGCTCCTTTTCTCACGAAGAATGAGATGGAATTCCTCATGAAACAATTTGTGTGATGGTGTATGAACTGAAATTTGCCCACTATAGCTGTCTAGAGCAAACTGAAGGTCAGCATTGCTCTGCAGCAGATGCTCAAACATCTCTTTGGTCAGTCTCTCAGGGGAGTTTTTGCCTTCTCCAGAGAGCCTGACTGGGAGGTGAATACACATAAAGTCAGAACCTGCCAGTTCCCGCAGCCTTACCCTGGCCTTTTGAATCAGCTGAGCCATCAGCTCTTGTGGCTTGGTGATAGTTTTGGGTCTTTGATGGGAGAGGAAAACCCATTCTATTATTAAGACTGGATCTCTCTGCCCCTCGGCCCATTGGAATATTAACCCATGTAGGTGTGGCAATTTCCCCAGGACAATAAATTTGAAAGGCAGCTCTGGTTTGAAGCGGTGTGCCTGTCTTTCTGTCAAGGCCTTTTGTGCCTTTTCAATTACAGTTTTTGCTTCTGGAGTCAGCTCCCTGGGAGACAGCAACTCTCTCTCCCCTTTCAATAAATTGAGTAGGGGACTCAGGTCCTCATTTGTGAGACCTAGCCATGGTCTGACTCAGTTTAGTGACCTGCATAGAGAATGGAGATCTGCTAGAGTTTTAGGATTACCAATAATTTCCAATTTTTGTGGAACAGCAGTCCGTGCAGTAATTTCCAGGCCCAGGTATTTCCAAGGTGGCATCCTTTGAACTTTGTCTTCCTGCAATTGGAATCCAGCAGAGGTTAAAACTTTAACTACAAGGTCAAGGGTGTCTTTCAGTATGTTGTTATTGGGACAGTATATTAAAATATCGTCCATGTAATGCAAAATGATAGCTTCTCTCTTTTCAGCACGCACTGAGGACAGCAATGACCCCACATACCACTGGCAGATGAAGGGGCTGGCTTTCATCCCCTGAGGTAATACTGTCCAGTGGTACCGTTTCATTGGAGCTTCCCAGTTAATTGTAGGAATGGAAAAGGCAAACCTTGGTGCATCAGCTGGATGCAGGGGAATTTGAAAAAAGCAATCTTTAATATCCAGTACTGCTAGTAGCCAATCCTGTGGCAACATAGTCGGGGATGGCATGCCTAGTTGGAGAGATCCCATGTCCTGTATTTTTTTGTTTATTTCTCTTAAATCTTGAAGGAGGTGCCATTTATCTTTCCCTGGCTTTTTTATTACAAATACCGGGGAATTCCAAGGGCTGGTTGTTTCTACTATGTGTCCTTTAGCCAATTCTTCTTCCACTAATTTTTCTAGCGCCCCAGGTTTTTGTTTGCTGAGAGGCCACTGGTTAACCCAAATTGGATCATTATCTAGCCAAGATAACTTTTGGACTGGACGCTCTACAGTGGCCTCTATCAAAAATCCTGAGGTGTCTCAGGAATTGTTAATTTCACCCCCCACTGGGACATGGTACCTCTCCCCCACAGGGGGCACTTGTAGTCAATAACAAAAGGTCCGACACTAGCTATCCTACCATCCGGACCTTCAATCTGGACGATATCTTTAGCAATTTTAGCCAGTTTCATCCCTCCAACACCCTGTATTTTTCCTGCCACCGGTTGTAGTTCCCAATGTGAGGGCCACACCTTCTCCGGTATGATAGTCACATCTGCCCCAGTATCAATTAACCCTTCTACATGGAGATGTTCTGATTTATGTGTTAAATTACACCCCATAATGGGCTTGTCTTCACCCACTACTTCTGCCCAGTAGACTCCTGGTGCTTTGTCATCTATTGGGACTTCTGTTGGAAGAAGGATCACCTGGGCTATTACCTGCCCTATGTCTATATAGTAAGGTGGTTGGGGGCACCTAGCTAAGAGAATGAGATGTGTTAGGTCTCCCGTAATTGTCATGGGAGCCACCTCAATCTCTATTGGTGTGTGTGCTGTGTCTCCAATAACTAAATACCTACCATCCAGTTCAGCCAGGTCTTGTGAATTATCCTGCAAATCTACTCCAACGACAGTCCAGCGGTCAGATCTGAAACAAAAAGCTTTAGAAGTTACAAGTCTGAATTGCTTTTGCGGTTGCCAGATCTTATTAGGCAAACATTTTTCACAATTATATTTTTGCAGTTTTTCATCCCCCTCCCCCCTTTTTATTAAAGGACAGAGATTTGTTTCCGCTTTATTTATGTCTGCGCACCAAGCGGGTAAGCGCTGAGACCTAAGTTTTTTGGCAAGCTGGTATCCATGTGTTTCTGTTGTTTTAAAGGACAGTTTTTTGCAAAATGTCCTGGTTTTCTGCAGTGAAAACAAATTTGCTGTTGCTGGTCAGACATCATCTGTTCACTCTTTGTCTCAGATGAAACTGCAGCAACAGGTCTTTGGGTGGTCCAGGGAGGTCTCTTTTCTTGCGAAAACATCTCTGCTTTCTTTGCACAGGCTTCTGACATCTGTGCAAGTGTCGGAGGTGGGTCCATAAGCAAACCTAGAATGATCCTACGGCAAGATTCATTAGCATTTCTCTGAACAAGTTCCTTGACTAACTCTGCCTGTACCACAGGGTCTTCTACCTGACGGGAGACTTGTTCTCTTAATCGGTCTAAGAATTGCAGGAATCCTTCTGAAGGCATTTGTTTTACATTAATATAACTGCCCTTAGTGTCAGCTGTTGGTAGCTGGGTAAAAGCTTTTTCTGCGGCTGTAGTGATTTTATCTATCACATCCTTTGGCAATGCCCGAGTTTGGTCCTCAGGTTTTTCCCATACTCCTTCACCACATAAATGCTCCAAAGTAATAGGATTATTTAATAAATCTACATTTTGGTGATTAGTTTTTAATAATTCCACCAGTATGTTTTTTAGAAATCGTTTCCATGTGTTTTCCCATAAATCAAATTCAGATGGTATAAGCAAACACCTAAAAAGATCTTTAATATCTGCAGGAACTAAATCATTTGAGATTAATGTTGTTTTAACAATGCTTTTAAATATTTCACTATTACAACCAAATTCTCTTTGTACTTCGCAAATTTCCTTTTTGTCTTGGTATGAAAATGTCTTGTAAGTACGGTTCTGTGGTCTTGTTCCAGTAAAAGTTACTGGAGCAGCAGTAGGGAAAAAGGCTGAGTCCCAATCCTTTTGTTCTCCATTCCCGGGGTTTGTATTGAAGCGGCAGGGGAGAGAGGTTTGACCGGCAAGGCTAGTATTTCCCCATCCCCCAGGGACACCACGTGGCTCTACAGTGGGAGCAGGCTGAGGGGATCCGCCCTCCCATCCCCCAGGGCATCCCCTGGGGCCATCAGGACAGATTACAGCAGCACAACCACACCTGCCTCTGGAATGTGGTGAGGCAACCTCACCTGCCTGCTCGTTCCCAGGCCCGCCCCCCGGACCGTGGGAACTGGGGAGGGGCTCCACCCCTCACACCTGTCCCGGCCCAGCCCCCAGCTCCGCCCCCAGCTCCCACCCCATTTCCAGCCCCCGCCTCAACTCCCGCCCCATCTCCTCCCCCCACCCCGCCCCCTGTCCCGTTAGAAGCAGGCAGAGGGGAGGGGTTATGGGCGCGGAGAGGCTTGGGGGCAGGGACCTGTGGGAGGAAGGGGTTATGGGAGAGGTGGGGGGGGGGGGAGGACAGCACGTGGTTGGCGCCATTTTTGCTCAGCACGTTCTTGAGTAAGTTCAGCCGAGCCCCCCCTTCCTTGCAAGGAGGATTTTAAGATATTTTTTTAATCGGGGTTTTCTGCAGAGAGGGAAGGGTATGGGGAGGAGTTTTTGTCTGCCTGCAATGCCTCAGACAAACCCTCTGACTGGGGAGCCGAGGGAAGGGGAGGGGAAGAGTGAGCCAAGGCTTTTGCCTCTGTAGAATGGCTTTCCGAATTAAAAGAAACAGTGGGAGGTATTTGCCAGCTGTGCTGTTCCCCAATTCAACTTGCACAGTGAGTGTTTGCCCAACCTTTTCCCAGTCAGGCTGGGAATCAACATTCAAATCCGGAAAATGCAAAAAAAAACATTTTACTAATTTCCTCTGCTTATATTTTGAGAAATTGATATTTCTAGCCTTTAAAATATTCTTAATATGGTAATATTTATTCCTTTCCTGTGTAGACAAAAGAGAACCCATGGCCAGTCTTAAGGCTTTACTACACAGACTGGTCTAACCTTCTTTACCTCCGAGAAAAGCAGAAGAGATCCAAACTGCGGTCAGGGTTTAAAAACCACCGCGGAGCCCGGGACGTGCTGCCGGTATACCCCCCCATACACCATGTGTAGTGCCACGTGGACTCCCCCGGTCCCGATACCGGGGAGAGGCTCTGGCACCGGCACCACACCACACCACCGTGCCTCGCAAAACCCCACAACTACCGCTGGATCTCCCACACCCCCTCGCGCCCCCCCCCAGTACCTGTTTCCTGAAGGACGCGTGGTGTTCGAAGAAAAGAAAAAAAGTTCTCGGTCCGAGTTGACTCGTGTTCTCACTGAGCTACCAACTCGACCCCCGTCAGTGAAGACTGCGGGGTAGGTGACGGTACCTAGGCTTGTTAGAACACCCGTGGGGTGTTTTCCAGCCGTCCCGAGGGGTTCTAAAGCCCCCACGTTGGTCGCCACCTGAAGCAATCTTCCCTTAGCCCCCCGAAGTAGTCCAGGCTAGCTCTGTTGATGGGGGGTCAGGGAGATTCTTCACGACCAAGAAAAGACCAAGAAAGGGCTGCTTCTCCCTCCGGGGTAATGGAGGATGTTTATTCTGGCTGGCTTCCAGGGGGAGAAGAGAAAGAGCTTCTCTTTCCCAGACTTTTTCAAACCTCGGGAGAGGGGCGGGGAGACATATAACACCAGCCAATGGGATAACATTTCAGGGACAGGGAGGGGAGGGGAAAAACACGTCACGGCTGCCTAGAAGGTTCAGAGAAACTAAGTAACTCCCAGAAATATGCACTACCACAAAAGGCCACATTAAAAGTTTATGTTTAGGTATATGGATGAAAATTTGGCCTGTATAGCTATCTAGGGCGAACTGAAGGTTTTCATTAGGTGGGAGCAAACACCCTAGGTCTCCAGTAGTCAGTGGCAGGTATATGCATGTGAACTCACACCCTGCAAGAGACCGGAGGAGTTCTGGCCTTTTTAATTAGATGTGCCATGACTTCTTGAAAAGAGGTAATTGTTTGTAGGTTGATTCTTTGTAAAGATCTATTCAAGTATCGATAAAGGGTCTCTGAGTTGAGGGTCCCATTGGAAAATCAACCCATGAAAATAGGGAACCTTTCTCAGAATGACAAACTGGAAAGGCAGACTGGGCTTGAAGCAATGGGCTTGGTGTGCAGACAGGGCTTCTTGGACTTTGGTGATGGTATCTCTGGCTTCTGATGTGAGAGTGCTTGGAGAGTCCACGTCTCCGCTGCCATGGAGAAGATTAAACAGGGGGATGAGGTCCTCTGTTGTATTTCCTATCAGGGGACGAACCCAATTGATCCACACAGACTGTGTAAGTCTCTCAGGGTTTTTGAGTCATCTTGGATGGCAAGCTGCTTGGCTATGATGTTTCTTTCACGGATCTGTAGTCCAAGATAAGTCCATGGGCTGGTGTACTGCACTTTGTCCTCACAAATGTCAGATCCTCCTTTCTCTATGGTTTCAATGGTCTTTTTAACCACTTTGTCCAAGTAAGTTTTTTCTGACAAATGGACCAGGATATCATCCGTATAGTGGTGGATGATTGCATCTGGGAATAGCTTCCGGATGGGGGACAGAATGTGAGCGATGTACCACTGGCATATACTCAGACTGTTCTTTACGCCTTGAGGAAGATAAAGCCAATGATATTGTTTGAGTGGAGCGTTTCTGTTAAGAGAGGGGATGGAAAAGGCAAAGCAGGGGGCATCTTGGGGGTGCAGCAGGATGCTGAAGAAACAGTCTTTGATGTCTATGATGGCAAGTGTCCAGTCTTGAGACAGCATCAATGGTGAGGGCAGGCCAGGCTAGAGGGGACCCATGTCCTCAATGACGTCACTGATCTTGCGAAGATCATGGAGGAGTCTCCATCTGTTCTTTCCAGGCTTTTTCAGCACGAAGACTGAGAAATTACAGGGGCTGGTGGTCTTGATGATATGGCCTTTGGTAAGCTGCTCTTCAACTAGAGCTTCCAGTGTGCACAGCTTTACCTTCGAGAGGGGCTACTGCTCAACCCACACCGGGTCCTTGCTTTTCCAGGTGAGCCAAGGGGTAGGTAGTGGTGCTCACTCCTCAGTGGCCCCAATCAGAAATCCCAGCTGGGAATGTGAAAGGAAACTCCCCATTGAGATAGAATGCCTTGGCCCCATAGGGTGATGGGGGCCCTTACCACAAAGGGCTGGATGGTTGCCATCCTGCCTTCAGGTCCTTCAACTATGACATTCTGCTTGATGCGCATAGACACTGTGACTCCACCAATCCCAGAAATCATGCCTGCTACTGGCTGCAGTTCCTAGTTTGCTGGCCACTCTGAGCGGGCAATGATGGTCACGTCTGCGCTGGTGTCTAGCATCCCTGGTTCTCAGATCTTGACCCCCTTACAGAATAGACTGCACTTGATGGTTGGCTTTCTCGAGCCTACAGTCTGTGTCCATGTGATTGTGGGATTGAGGAGAAGTTGTTCTGTGCTGTTCAGTGGGAGTAGAAAGGCTTGTGCAATTGGGGTTCCCTGTGAAAGATAAAAGGGTAGGTCCATGCAGCACAGCTGGACAAAGATTTCTTGTCCAGGGTGCACTGTTTGTACTTCTGGGAAAAAAAATTTCCTTTGGACCATGGAATATGTCAGCTATAATTAGGATGTCCCAGGGACTACCTTTTGACCTATGCTTTCCTGTGGGAACATGGTAAACACCTTCATCTGTAAAGTCAATGGACAATGCAGTTACCAGCTGGCACTGGGTTCCCATCTGCATTGCTCCATGTGTTGCATCTTCCTCGTGTGACTTGGGATCTCTAGGGATGATGTGCTGTGATGCTTCCCATCTTCCTGATCCTGGCTGTCCGATGTGAATCTCACAGTTGGGAAGGAGCAAGATGGCTTTTTATTTGTTGTCTTCGCGCAGGGCCTTACTGCACTATGCTGGAAGTTTCCCAAGCACTGCTGGTACCACTGCTGTTTCTGGGGCTTTTGGTAGGTGGTGTGGGGATCATGAGTGGGTGACCTCTCTTGGACAGTCCTTTATAAAGTGTCCAAATGCCCCACAGTGAAAACAGCAGGCATTATTTTTTGGAGGCCACCACTGCAAATGCTCCAGAAACCCCTTCAGTGATGCCTTCAGCAACTGCTTGGGAAACTGTTTTCAGTGGACAAATGGCATGTAGGCTGTAGTGGTTTAGATTTGCTAATTTCGTTTCCCCGGCCAATGCACCAAATAAATGCCGTGGTTTTAAAGCAGTAACTAAAAAATTACTAGAAAACTTACGTATTTCTTGCTGTGAGATATGGATTAGAACAAGAGCAAAAACAGGCTTAAAATTTAAAAAGAATAAAGTTTATTAACAAAACTACAAGAATAAGAACACCAGAATAAACCTCCAGAGAACCCCTTTATCCCCCACTACTTAACCATTCCCTCGTTCACATGACAACATAGAGACAAAAAACTTTGGAACCTTGGTGTTTAAAACAGTCCCAATTCCTGCTAGAGTCTTTTCATCAGTCTTTGTAGAGAAACAGAAGTTTTCTTCTGCTAATCTATGGAGTTTTCCACAAGAAAGCTATTTCTGTTATAGCTCTCTATTTTTCTGATGCCAGCTGCCCGGAAATCCTGTCATCAGTTCACTCCTCCGATTTCACATCACTCTGAGGTGTGTTACGGGTCAATGAGTCTAGGGATGTAATTTTTAAGGATGAGTTATTCAAAGGCAAAAGTTCTCTTCAACTGTCTCGGTGAGCTTCCCTGGAGTTTTCTCATTGGCTCTCAAGGCCTCAAATCTTCAACTATTACTTTGTCTCACTCTGTTCCAGCACCTCACTGTATCACAATTACTCCACCTTTTGCTCAAAATCCACACTTTGAACACTTCCATTCCTCCTAATATACTCTGTCATGAATTAAAGGAGTTTTTTCAGAACACGATTGTCCAACTTCATAGCTTTAACAGGAAAATATTTCAGCTTATAAAGCATCTTCTTATTCTCTACCTCTTCTGAAGCTTAATTATTTTCTTTACTGTCTCTGATACTTTTATAAAGTCTCTTTACATGTTGATTACTCTCTTTTTCTTTCTCTGGAAAAAAGGATTAATTTGCAAGTCTCATCTGGGTAACGAAAGGGTTAAAATCTTGCCCAGGCTTTGCAGATGGTTCTGTGATTTCTGCTGGAGCAGCAGCTGGAGTTGTCTGCGATGGAAGATTCTTCATGGCTGCTCTGGAGAGTGTGGTCACTGTCTCAGCCTGCCGCAGGTCAAGAGCTTTTTCTTTCTTTACTCGGCCGTTTCTGGTGAATTCAGTCACAGCAAAAAAAACTGCAGCCGAGCCAGGGACCGGTCTGGCCCGGCCAGAGCCCGGGAGGAAGCCCCGCAGGCCCCATCTCCGGGCCGGGAGTCACGGCAGGCTCAGTCCAGCCCCTGCCCGGGCCGTATGGCCCGGGCAGGGGAGGGGAAGCCAGCTAAAGCTCAGTTACCTTTCACAGCCAGGAAAGAAAGAGACAAAGAAATTCCCAGGCTTAGGTCTTAAGGTGGTGTTCACAGGTAGATCTCACGTTTCAATGGCTAAAACTGCTGTCAATTCTTAGAAATGGCCAGCTGTTGGCTAGGAGAGAAACTCCCACCAGCCACCAGCAGTTTTAACTTCCTTAGGTGTTTCTCTTTGTTTTCTTAAATGCCAATCTACCACATAGGCTTTCTGTCGCCCTATTAGGAACGGCGAAAAGAATGACACAGACTCTCTAAGGAGTCAATCAGGAGAATTTCTCTTAGTTTATTGCTTCAGGTCTTTTTTATAGACCGATACGTGGAAAGTACAGAAAGGAAACTCTTATTGGTTAGTAAACTACTACATCACCATCATTGGTCAGTGGGGCACACCACCCCTTGACCTTCTCCTGCAAGAAAACAAGGAATAGACAAACAGCACCTGCAAGGCTGTTTTCTGTCTCTGAGGATTGTTTTAATTCCTCCTTAAAATTTCCCAGGCCACTTTCTCAGGCAAGACTGAGAAGCTATGCGGCCTGCAACTTCTACAGGCACTCCGTTTCCCAGTTAACATCCATAATTCACCCTTTTTGGTTTTTTTTTAAAAAAACACAGTGTTTGTAATGTCCTGCTGGGCCCTTGCAGGAAAGAGAACAAACACAGCACAAGAGGTTTCTTTTAACAGAACTTGGAATGGACACTGATTTAGAATTTTGGCTTATGTTTTTGATGTTTAAGGATTGTTTTCTTTGCAAGGACTTGATGGTTGACTCTAATACAACTAGTTCAGTGAACTAGCACACACAGCAAATAAAACATCTTTAGTCTGCTTGAAATTGACAGTCTAACTTGTCAACAGGTAAGAATGTTCACTCTCTGCTTGTAGAAGGACCATCTGAATGATGATCGGTATCTTGATCATCATCTGAGGGTCGCCTGTTGGCTGCTTTCTGCCTTTGGTGTCGCAGATCAGGGCGAACGCACCTTGCAGGTATCCACTGTACCCCAGCATCTGTGGAAACGCATGCATACCCACGACCCCAAGTGATGAGCTCACATGGGCCTTGCCACTTGTTAGTGGTTAGGTCTCTCACCCAAACTTTCGCTCGAGGCAGGTGCACCTCGCCTGAGGACTGCAATGAAAGAAAATGATTCAAAATGATAGGGTTATCCGAATTCTTTTGCACTGTGAGATGATTGATTGTATACAAAGCTTTCTCCAGCCGGCTGTGTGGAGTTTCTCCAATCATCCCCGTTTTTTGTTTTTCTAGAACATGTTTTAGGGTACCATGAGCGTGTTCGACAATAGCCTGCCCAGTGGGAGAATGTGGGATACCGAATACGTGTGAAACTCTCCATAACTGTAAAAACTGTCGTGTCCTCTGTGAGGTGTAGGCAGGACCATTGTCAGTTTTCACAGAGGAAGGTATGCCCAAGACTGCAAATGCAATTTTCCAATGGGCAATAACATCACGACCTTTTTCACCAGCGTGAGCAGATGCCCACATAGCAGATGAGAAGGTGTCAACAGACACATGCACATACTTAATTCTGCCAAATTCAGCAATGTGAGTAACATCTGTCTGCCAAAGCTGCAGGGCTTTTAACCCTCTGGGGTTCACCCTCGCTGGCAGAGGTGCAGCAAGTCCATGACAGTCAGCGCAAGAACTGACAATGTCACGAGCTTCAGTCGGTGTTAAGTGAAACTGTTTTTGCAAAGTATGTGCACTTTGGTGGAAAAAATCATGCGATGCTTTAGCTTGCTCAATTTTGTCAGGCTGAGGTGCTACCCATGCAGGGTTAGCTAACCTATCAGCCCTGGCATTACCTTCTGCTATGAAACCTGGCAGATTGGTATGACTCCAAATATGCAGGATGTAATATGGGTGAACTCGAGCTTGGATTACACACCACAAAGACTTCAGCAGCCGAAATAGATGCTCATTATCAACTTCTTTCGGGAGCACACAATCTAAACGCTTGGCGAGATCTGCTACATAAGCAGAATCAGTAACTAAATTCAGTGGTACCCGAGAAAACTGCTGGAATGCCATGGTTGCGGCCCTTAGTTCGACTAACTGGGCTGAGCCTGACTCATGGCCTTCCAGCACTTGCCACTCAGATTCATCCTTCCATGTAACAATGGCTTTCCCCGTTCTTCCTGAACCGTCAGTGAAAATGGTGGGTCCTTGCACCGGCACCCGACTACTTTTTTGCCGAAAGGACAATTCAGCTGACCCTGCTAATTGCAACAGTTTGTGGCTGGGCAGATGATAAGCAATCTGCCCTGAAAAGTTTTGCAGCACACTCTGTAAGGAGGCACTGTTGGTCAGACTCCATTCAAATTCCTCCCACCGTATTGGGAGGATAATTTTTCCAGGGTCAGCTGCCATTAACTGCAAACACCACTGACGGCATTTAATTATCAATTGAGCAACCAATTCAAATAATGTGGGGACCATCTTTTTCGGTTGATGGGGCAGAAAGATCCATTCCAAAATGTGCAAAGGATCAGACCATTGTTCACTCCATTGGCCAGTGATACCTGTAGGATGAGACTCTGGACAAGTAATAAAAACAGTGATATCAATGGATGGATCCACCCGGTAAACCTGCCGAGCAGAGACAGCCTGTTGAACATCCTTCAGCGCTTGCTGTGCTTCAGGAGTTAGCTCCCGAGGTGAATTCAGATCAGGGTCCCCCTTCAAAAGATTGAACAATGGGGACAACTGTGCTGTGGTCAGCCCCAAGTAAGGACGCAACCACGTGATGATACCCATCAATTTTTGGGCATCATTCAGAGTCTTGATAGAATCCATGAATTGCATCTCTTGATGGCAAATGGTTCGATCTAAGATTTTGACTCCTAGGTATTTCCAAGGAGGATGTTGCTGAACCTTTTCCGGAGCTACTTGCTGGCCATAAGAACGCAGAGCTCCGAACAGCTGGGGCTGTATCCTCAGCAGTTCATCCTGGGTGGATGTTGCCACCAGGATGTCATCCATGTAATGATAACAATAAGCTTCAGAGAACTGCTCACGGACTCCAGATAAGGCCTGAGCTACATACCACTGACAAATAGTCAGGCTGTTCTTGCAGCTCTGTGGCAAAACTTTCTATTGATACCTCTGCACGGGTTCAACATTGTTGATTGTAGGTACTGTGAAAGCAAACTTGCATTTGTCATCGGGATGCAATGGAATAGTAAAAAAACAATCCTTTAAATCAAGGATCAGAATTTTCCACCCCATGGGAAGCATGGTAGGTGATGGCATGCCAGGCTGCAGTGCCTCCATGCTTTCCATGACTGCATTGATCTTGTGGAGATCCTGCAGCAATCTCCACTTCCCAGATTTTTTCCTGACCACAAAAACAGGACTGTTCCAGGGACTAGTGGAAGGCTCAGTGTGTCCATGCTGTAACTGTTCTTGGACTAACTCACGAAGGGCAACCAATTTCTCTTTTGCCAGGGGTCACTGGTTTTCCCAGATGGGTTTGGTCACCAGCCACCGTAAAGGCAGTGTGGAAAGCTGTGTGCCCTTCGCCACAGTGGCCCCCCTCAAAAATGTGTCCCAATCTGCACCCCCCATGCTGCCAAAACATCCCACCCCCAGAGGTTAAGTGGAGCTGCAGTGACATAAGGCCGGACCGTAGCTGTTTGCCCTTCTGGGTTTTTGATCAGCACAGGCCACTGGCTCACAAATGTCTGCGCAGTACCTCCCAGTCCCTCAATGGCCGAACCCATAGAAGTCAAGGGCCAGGATGGAGGCCACACAGAGAAGGAGACGATCGTCACATCTGCCCCGGTGTCAATGAGACCTCAGAGCTGAATTTGAGGTGGGCTGGCAGTTGGCAGACTCAGGGTTCACGTCATTTGAGGCCGCTGAGTGGAGATACAGGCAGACCAAAGGACTTGGGGCAGTCCAGTAGATCCAAAGCCACCATCCCCGTGAGTCCGGTCAACAGTCCTAGGAACACAGGACTTAAAAGGCACAAGTTGAGCAATGTGAGTTTTTTCAGGGATGGTAACAGGGGGGGAAGGAGTAGAAACCAGGGCACAAATCTGTCCCATAAAGTCAGCATCAATGACTCCTGGGTGTACAAAAATCCCCTGTAGGGTTGCACTAGATCTTCCCACAAGCAGTGCACTCAAGCCTTGACCCAGAGGACCAAAAGCATCCAGGGGAACCTTATATACATCACCAGAATCTAATGTAACTGTTGTCACGGTGTATACATCCACTCCTGCAGCCCCTTGGGTGCTGCCTCTAAGCTGGCTGAGTAGGCCTGTGGGGGGCTGTGCCCTGGGAACTCATTTGTGTCAGAGCGCAGTTCCCCTGTGCGCTCTTGTACACGTTTCCCGAATCTATCAAAAGCTGACCATTGGCATGATATCTAGATCTACATTGATCAGCAAAATGACCTGGCTTGTGATATCTAGCACACAAGAACTTTCCCTTTCCTTTTTTATTCTGCTGCACCTGCCGAGCCTTGCCCTGAGCATCCTTTTGCTTCCGGGAACCACCCTGGCAGCCTGGTTGTTTTGATGCTAGAGCAGCTGCCAGAGCAGACATTTTGTGCCCCACAGAGCCCACTTTGGCACAGGCTCGGACCATCTCTGGTATCGAGGGGTCTCCTGGAAGAGCCTCTATGATCTTCCTACAATCTTCATTAGCATTGTACCTTGCTAGTTGTTTACACAAGAGCTGTCTCAGGTTATCATCTTCAACCTGTTTCTCCAAGGCTGCTGCAATTTTTTCAACAAATGGCAAGAAGGGTTCCATTAAACCCTGAGTGATTGTCACATACCGTGCCCTGGGAGCAGCTGTTTCTATAGTCTTCAGCAATGCTCCAATACCAATTTTTTGCCCTTGCTCAAGGACTCTAGGGTCCCAATGGGCCTGGAGATCAGGATTGGAAGACTCGCCCACACCTGTAAGGGCTTCTATTCTGACCCCATGTCTGGCATCGTGCGCAGGCAGACGCGTATTCCCATCTGCAGCCCTCTGAGCCATCTGTCTCCAATTATCTTCAAACTTTAAATTGCACAGGCTGGAACAAGACTTGAGCCAGGTGCCTAATATCAAATGGAGCAAACAGATCAGTGTCTATCACCCTAATGATCTGCATAACCTCAGGAGATCCGAGCTCGTACTGTGCTACCTTACTCTGTATATCCTGTACTACATTCCATGCCATCACATCATGCCTGTCGGTCTGTCCCGTATTCGGGGCAGCCTTAAACACAGGGAAGGCTTGGGCTGCCCCTTGGGGTGCGCCTTCGACTTCCTGTTCCAGCCGGACCCAGTCATCAGAAGCCGAAGCGGCTTCCGGTCCTCCCTCCGTCTCCCCCGCCCCAGCCCCCACGGTGTTAAAAATCCCGGTCCCGGGTGTTCCCAGCCTCTCCAGCAACTCCCAATCCCCCATTTCCAAAGCTCGCTGTTTCACCACGTCCCAAAAACGCCCCTGACGCTTCGGATACGCGGTCACCGGACGGGGCGGGGACGGCCTGAGATGGTCCCAGGGTGGGCTCGCAGCTGGGCCGTTCCGGGCACCAGAAGAGGTGGGCGGCCTGGCTGCTTCAGGCGGTGTAGATTGTTGCTCAGAAACCAAAGCAGGTACGGCGGCAGGACAGCTGCAGCGGGCCCGGGAAAGGGGCGGCCCGGGACAGGCATGGGCCCCGCGGAGGGAAGCGGGGGGGCAGGAGAAACCCCCCGTGGCCGCTCACGGTGGTGCTCGCAGCGCCGGTAAAGGCACCACGGAAGGCGCAGGCGGGGACGGGCGATCTCTGTTCACCTGCCGCCTCTCTGTTGGCAAAGTTTGCACCCTCAACTCCACGGGTGACAAATACTTGAGCTCTCCGGGAGAGGGAGATTTCTGGCGCACAGACTGCTTCCGCCCGCGGCCGAAGTCCTCCGAGGACCTGGGCCGGGCCGAGCCGAGGGAGCGCTATGCTGCTCATCCACAGTCTCATCCCCCAGTCTCTCATCCTGTACAAAAGAGGCACCCCTGGCATCCAAGTCTTCCATCCCGGCCTCACTGTCCTCAGATTGGCACCGTTCCAGCGCTTTAAAGAGCGCGCCCCAGGTGGCTGCCAGGCTGCACACGCTGGTATCCCCTTCAGTTAATTCAGACCATAGGCGGTCCCCCACTGACAGCCAAAGCTTGAGGTCAAATGCATTATCCACAGTCACAGTAAAACCCTGCGCTTTTACCCACTGGAACAAAGCATGCATAGCTTCTTCAGAAATACTGAGTCCCATGCGCGGCAAGGCGTCCTGCCACGCAGAGAAGACAAGCTGTTCATTAGCTGAATTTCAGTTCCTCATTGTGGGAACTGTCTATCTTGACGGCTCGTGAATGCAGTGGTGCAGATGCAGTGGCTTAGACCTGGGACTTTAAGCTCTGCTTCGTCAAGATAAGCCGTTCCAAGCCCGCTCACTGGCAGGGCTCCACTATCCCGTTGGTTTAAAAACCCAGCTCTCTCCAGGAGAGCTCGGGAGATCCTCACTTACCCCTCTGTTGGGGGGAAGCGGCTGTTTCGTTGTTTGCTGGCTGCACTGACCCTCAGGGGTTCAGCAGATGCACATCACGTCGGCAGACACCAGATGTACATCACGTTGGCGGTCACCAGAGCTTTCCACCATTTGTTCAGGTTCCGTGTCTAGGGGTAAAGCTCTCAGAATAGTTTTACATTGTTCATTAGCATTCTCTATAGCTAGTTAATTCAGAAGTTCCTTTCATGCCTCTATACTCTGTTTTTCCAAGGCATCTTTTAATCTATCCACAAATTTAATACAACTCTCACCTACTCCTTGTTTCATATTAGCAAAATGTAGGGTAGGGGTAGAGTCATCTGGTGTAAGGAGTAATAATGTTTTTGCTGCAATAGATATATCTTGCAGTGTATCCTCAGGTAAAGTGAGCTTCAGGTAGAAAGACTGGTTTTGTAGGTTTTACCTCTCAGGCAGAGTCAGGGTCATTTGCAGTTGTATAGGTGGGCAGTGGTAGAACCAGTTCTCCTGGTTCTGGCTTCCAGGTACCCTGATTAGCATTTGTATGGGAAGGTGTACAGAGGAGCAAGGGGAGTTAGAGCTGGAGATTTTAAACGGAGAGGATTTTTTTTCCACTAACTTTGTAATAGTATGGAATAAAGCAATAAAATGAGTTACTGAAAAATCTCCATTAGCTTGAAAGGCATAAAGTTTGGTCCCTACTCTATCCCAGAAAGAGTTGAAAAAGATAGAGTCCCCGTTATAGTCAGGAAGGTGTTTAGAAATCCAGTGGATAAATGATTTCAGGTTTCTTTAGAAATACTTCCTTTAGATAGTTTGAAATTACCAGCAGAAAGAGTATTTAGAGCTTGGGAATATAGGTCTCTCTCAGTATGGGATACCTGAGACTTTCCTAGCTTTAATCCCATACTGGTAGTCCAGGTCCCAGCCCAGCAGAAAAAAAAAAGATAAAGCAAAAAGACCCAAAGAAAACAAGAAGGCTTGCAGAAAAAGGCTGGGTATTTTAACTTACAATCCTTCAGCCAATGAGGGTCAAAAGCAAAGCTGCTGGGTGGTGGTCAGACCATGGTCTGAATCCTGCAGGAGTATGTTCTCTCAGATGCTGGTTATGGAGGGTGTTTGGACTGCCTCTCGAGATAGTTCTGCTAAAGCACAGAGGCCATTTGCCGAGGGAATGGTGAGGTGAAGACAGGACAGTCCCAAAAGACGCTGCTCTCTCCTGGGACCCCGCTACTTGCAAGGGTCCAACACAGGCCATCTGGGCGCCCCTTGTTGCAGCCGGTGCAGGGTCTGTCCACGCCCTGACCGCTGCTGACTTCCCAGATAGAGGTCCCACAAGGAACAGCCGTCCAGGGGTCTCAGGCGGTTTCCAGCCAGCGGTAATCCATACTAGCTCAGCCTGAGTATTCAAGTGATCAGCTCTTTTAGATGTGATTCCAGCTCTTATAGTCATCAGCTCAGCTCATGGGTTACCCCAGCTGACGCATGGATGAGAGACGGGGGGCCATGTAGCATTCCAAGGAGTCCTTTATTAGCAGGCTTCAAAAAAGGAGGCCACGGATGGCCACATCCCCTGAACTGGGCAAAAGCTGGGGTTTTACAATGAAGGGGAGAATTGGGAAAAGGACCAATGGTTTAAGACTGGAGTAAAATGATCAATAGTTTACATGGAGATAACATGGGGTTCTGAAGCAGGAAGACGTCCACAGCTTAGTCACCATGACTAAGTAGTTTTGTTTCATCCTAGGGAACAGACCTTCAAGGTGGAAGCCTTTTGGAGGACTGGCCTCCCTCCACATTGCAACAAACTATAGATTATAGAAAACTGTCTACCAAATAGGTCATCTCCGCAGAAAGGCATGTCTAATTATTTCAGTCTTACAGTTTGCTAATCTCCTTAGAGTTGCCTTTTCACATTATGAAAAACCAGTATAAGTAGAATGCTTTTAATTTTTCGTTTAATTATGGGATAGAGGCTGGCTTTTAAGCTGTAGCTAAAGCTGGGTTCCTGCATTCATGAAGGGAACAGATGAAAGCTTGATTTAGAAAAACTGCTTTAAAGCTTCTTGACTTCAAAAGAGCTACTTTTCTTAGTGTAAGCAGTTTTAGGATATTGTCAGGATGTTTTAAAAGGTATTGTTTCTAAATTAAACTCTGTATGCATCTGTATCTTGTAATGATTTTAAAAGCTAAATTTGGATTAACATGATGTAGTCATCAACATGCTTGATCAACAGTTACTTTTTGGGCAGATGTGTAATGCTTAGTAACTTCTGAAATTATACTGAATTAAAATTTTAGAACACATCCTGAAAATGTTCCTTTTAATTCCTTTATTAGAGTGTTAACCTGGTGATAAGAGGACAGTGAAACAGTCTTGTGTAACTTTAATTAACCACTGTTGTAAAACGAAGATCTTTAAATAATTATTTGATTTCGCTTGGTTTGAAAAGATGGGTGTCTGCTAAGGAAGGCAGAAACCTCCCTTGAAATGGAAAAATGTAAACCACCCCCCTCCAAATTATTATAATCTTGAAATCAAGGGGCTCTCAGGCAAAGATATGGGAATAGGAATAAGAGTTCTTTACTAGGAAATTTTAAATAAAAATGCAGTAGTACAAAAAAACCTACTAGCAGAGTCAGAATACAACCTGACACCCTGTTAGTCAGGGTGTTGGTAGCAGTCCGATTAAATCGTGGCTGCAGTCTTCCTGGAGTGATAGATGTGGTTCAGCAATGAACTTGCAGAAGGGTATAGTTTTCCTCTGAAGGTCCAGTGGTGGTGTAGATGGGTCCAGTCTTTCTCTGGGAATCCAGTGGAGGAAGGCTGACTGTGGTGTTCCAAGTCTCTGATTATATTCAGGTAGGAATGGCTCCTCCCACTGGGTGAAGCATCTCACAGTAGGATGATTCAATTTTATCAGTCATGCAGTTACTGACTCAATGGCCCAATAACAGAACATACCTCCCTGGAGAGAGCATAGGTCGTGGAAGAGATAAGGAAAACTGTCACACTTGGTTTTAACAGCTGGCTCATTAACAGAAGATATCCCCCAGTTATGAGGGATAAGTCATGGAAGAGATAAAGAAAACTGTCCCACCTGGTTTTAACAAATGGTAATAGAATACATACTATTCGTTACATCTTGCATTGCAACCCAAGACATTATAATCTAAAAGATATGGAACCTAAAAGTCACTTCATAAAGACAGCCTGAGAGGAACTTAAGTTTGAAAACTGATTCTCTCCCTGTATTCAGGTCATCTCTCATTATTCAGCCTACATGGATATGTAAATGGCATTTTAGTTACTGATCTGTTTCTCTACACACACCTGGAGATATAATTTAGGTCGTGTGTTCTTTCCTCTTCAGTTTTGTTGAATATATGCTACAGGTTTGTTTTTCCATTCATTAGAATCCATTTGTTTTACAATATACAGACTTTGCAGCATTTATTGGCATAGATAAGCTGATTTAAATCAGGCTAACAGGGTCAGAATTTTCAAGATCCACAAGCTTGTGATTTTTTTTACTTCAGGGGGAGCCAACTAAATTCTTCTAGAATTATGGCTGTGAGGCCCTTGCTACAAGCTATAGGTACTTAATCTTGAAACGCAACATAGGTATTTACTAGATGTTGTACTTTTCATCGTATGTGCAAGACCATATTTGTAATTAAATGTAGTGGGTTAATCCAGGCAGAAGCATTATGCATATGGTGCTTGGTTTATTTCTTTTCAAATGGGTTTTTAATTGGAAATATATAAAAGAAGAGGACTTGAGAGGTCTTTTCTGTTCTTTTATACCAAGGTGATTGCATTGGTGTCTAAATTTTAGCCATATTGGTTGTAGTGGACAAGATTCAGTTTGACTTTCCTGAAATGCAGTAGAGTTTTAAAATTATTGTTGCAGGATCATGTCCAGGGAAGCTACAGTTTCTGGGAACCAGCATGTAATACCAATGAGACGGGCCTCTGTTCATGAAACCATTTATTCAGCATAGGAACAAACTGTCATTCATAGACACAGAGCCCCAAACAAAGGCAGGGTGTGGGGTCTTGAGGGACAGAACCCTTGAGGGACTCCACCTTTGAGGGTGAAGTTTAAGGTTAGGGACCACTAGAAACACAAGGGAGAAACCCCCAGGGACTCAAACCCAATCAGAACTCCTGGGCTACTCCTCCCAAGAGGTCTGGGATGGGGTAACTTCATCCAGGGCTCACATTGCCAATCCTCCAAAGCAGGAGGTCAAAATTCGCACTAGTCATGCCTCTCACGTTAACAATGCTTATCTGAAACTAAATATTTTCCTCCCTGAGGCACCTCACAACAATTATTCCTTAGTTTTAAAATAATTCTTCCCATACTCTGGTTTTATTCTAACCACCTGGAAAAGATTCAGAATCAAAAGTGGAAAATAAAAATCAGCAGTTGAAGCTGGGAGGGTACAACTGCAAGGATTATTTACCCTCATGCTTCACTAAATAAACTGATTAACATCTGGGATTAAATGAACTTCCTTTCACTCAGGAGCGTTAGTGTGTTATACTATTAGGTTCATGTTGTTGATTGTGTGTCTGAGACATCCATGGGGCTTTCTCTGGAAAAAGGCTGTCTTACCTGCATTGTTGATCACTTATAGCCTCCTGATCTGGATATTTAAGTTTTGTTTATACAAATACAAAGAGGGGGGATAAGGAGTAGTGTCTCAAATGCAGTGAGTAAAGCTGGATTTCTGTGAACCACGTAGGACGTCTGCTGGCTGAATGAGCAGCCAGCCCTGAGTTAGCTGCTCACTCTAATAACAGCTAATTTCCTTTGTCCTCAGATCACGTTTGTATATATTTTTCCCCTGCCTCCTCACTACTTGGGATAGCTGATGGTGGGGCCTGCAGGCTATCAAAATGTGCAAAAAGAAGGCTCCACATCTTTCTGCAGTTGCAGGAAAAATATGCAGGATGCAGGAAAAAGCTGTTCATCAGAGAAAAAAAAAAGCTAGAAGAGCTTTCACCCACATTTTAGAAGAATGCTTGGAGAATATCTGCTGAATACAGTGATGAACTTGTTTTCTTTTATGGGAAAACAGAAATGCTGCTGTTGGAAAGAAAACTACTAATAAAGGACTTACTGCTGTCCCTGTCTTTTCATGAGATAATAAATCACACAGCTGAGGAGTGTTCAAGAGAGCAAGGCTATCTCAGTGTGGGTTTCAGTGAGGAAACAGTAGAGTTTGTGGGGTTTTTGTTTCCTTGTGGTGCAAATAGAAAGGATTTTTGTTGTTGTTGTTATTTTGGTTATTTTTGGAAATTAGGCAAATACATAGCATCATCTTGTACTCTTTGTGATAAGCAGTGCTGTTCTAGCTTTTTGTAGTAATTTTCACACTCACCTACTCATTCTGCGTGAAAAACCCTGTGGTTTAAATCTTTGCAATGTCTGAGAGTCATGATTTCTCTTTCAGAGTTCAGATGGATCCCTCTCTGAGGTTGTGCAGAAATGGAAGGAATATCAGCTCCAGTGCCAGAAGTACTTATATGAGACACCCCAAATTGTACCAGGTAAGCTCATTTGGTAAGGATTGGCTGTATTAATTTTTAAAATGCATGATAACAGTAGCAAGGGAGTGATTATGAAGTTGAAAATACTTCTTTCTGGTCCATTGCTTCTTCATCCCATTTGCTCCTACCTGCTCTCTGTGGGACTCTTCCCTCTGCTGGGGGAAGCGTTTTATGGGACAATTTAATTATAAAGATGTTTGTCCTTAGGTCCAGAGTGTTATGTAGTGGCAAGTGGTGGCTGTAACCATATCAATCAGCCACTAATGTAATAGACCTGGAACTTCTTTAGGGGTCAAAGTGTTAGGAAGTCTGGGACCATGCTGTTCACATTGAACTAGGAGTCTGTGGGTTGTAAAGCTGGTATAAATTATTCTGAGCCTTGTAAAATGCTGAAATGGCTTTGGAAAAAATAGTGACTTAAGGAGAATGTAGCTTGTTTTAGTGTTTGAGCTGCTGTAATATGCTGAGAGCACATTAGTGATGTGCCAGTGTTGTTGTGTTTAGAGGACAAGTGGTGACTTGTCAATAATGCTTCCCATTGGACACCATGCAGCCTTTCCTCTGCTTCAGTGCTTTTGGGACACAATGAAGATGTCTAAAGTTGTGCCTGTGAAGAATTATTTCAAAACTGTTAATATTCCTTGTCTTAACTACATTATTATACCAGAGTAAAAGCAGTAGGTCATGACAATGGCAGGGACACATTCATCTCCCTCTGCTACATTATTCTGTTGAGCAGTTGAATGCTGCCCTCTAAGAATGACAGTTTAATGAATCTGAAGTATTCTCATGTTAGTTAAGCTGTAATGCAAAGTTATGGTTGTGTGTGGGTATTTCATTGGTGGCCGTATATATTAGGGTAGGCTTTCCAACTGCATGAATTTGAACCATTCTGAGGAATTATTATCTTTAGTATTCATAGCAAAAAATATTTTAAACTGTGACAAGTAAGGGTGTAAAAAAATAGATAAATTAATACTAATCCATTACTTTCTTCGTCTGTTGATTCAGTGTAAGACCCTAATTTGTTTCTTAGTTTCTTCCTGAAACAACAGTTTCTTGTGCGAAGATAAACTCATTCTTTATGACAATAAATGCCATATAATTCCACATCAGATCTTAAATGCATGTGTCTGTATTTCCTTTTATATTCTGTTCTTTTTTCCTTCTTGCTGAATTAGTACAAGGCAGTGGCATGACCCTCCCTTCTCTCTCTCTCTGTGCAGAAGGCAAATTCTGCAACAGAACATTTGACAATTATGCCTGCTGGCCAGATGGACTGCCTGGCACCTATGTGAATGTCAGCTGCCCCTGGTATCTTCCGTGGGCTAATGCAGGTAAGAGTCTTTCCTTATAGGCACAGCTTTAAACCAATCCTTTTTTCCTTGCCCAGTCTTAGCAAGGACAAGATTGGCTTAAATGTCTGTGACTGCGGTCAATTATCTGTAACACAAAAGTAGGGGAGGATATTAGTATGATACATTCTTTATCTCTGTTTAGCAGAAGAAGATGAAAATGAGAGAACAGACTTATTAAAGGGTGCATTTAGTTTGGGTATTTTTTTCTCTCATCTGGTTTTACTGCTTGGATAGTGGTGACTATAACTTAGCTCTGTGTGCTTGCTGAAGGCTATCTAACAATGATAATGGCTTAGTTGGAAAACTGACATAAAAGTAAAGGTAACTGGTACATCATCCTGTAGAAGATACAGACTGAAAAGTCTAAAGTGAAAGTGTTTTGTGCTGCTTCCTGAAATAAATTTATTTCTCAGAATGCTGTGAGATGAAGGCATTTTCAGTGGATGCAAAGACTTCTGTGAAGGACTGGATGCCACCTCTAGATTTTACACATTTATGTGCATGTACACTTGAAGGCAAGGTGTACTAGATCACTTTGTCTAGCATTCTGTCTTTCAAACCAAGGACTTGTACAGCTTGTTCTTTGTGAAACCCTTTCTATGCTTTGAAGTCTAAATGAAACAGTTTATTAGCCAGCTCCGGTGGTGTGTGTCACAGTGGGGTTCTGGGACCCCTCTTCCCAGTTTGGTTGGCTTGAGCGTGGTGGAATAAATCAGAACGGATACGATGGAGTGCCCAAAGATAGCTTTTAATGTTCACAGTGACCACATTGTCTGAGGGGCTGCTTCTAAAGACCTGGGGGTGTGGTTAACTTCACAATGTATAGCATCCCCTTGGCATCCCCCCAGCAGCCCGCCTCCCATGGCCTCAGGTTTATTTCCTCCATGACAGGAGCCTGATCTAAGGTGATAGATCCCAGCTAATTCATTTCCCACAGATGCGGAGAATTTGCTTTGGCCTCTGTTAAAGGATTGAGGATATTATTTAATGAGGATATATAATTATGATTGATGGGTGCAAAGTGTATGGTGTAAGTATGGAGAACATGTTATGTTGGTATGGAGGGATATCAGGAATGACAAAGAGAAGGGACGGGATAGTCAGATTACTTAAATATATTACGTAGTGCGGGACCTGGGCATAATACAAGTAGCATGAAATAAGGGGTGGAGATGATATCAGGTCTGGCTGGGCTGGAGGTGACTTTCTTCACAACAGCCCTTTCTCAGCATAAAAGCATTCACTCCAAGCCATGCCTGAGGCCAGCAAGCCTGGGGGTCTGCATGAGGTTTGGAGATGACGTAACTGGGACAGCTGATCTGATCTGACTAAAGGGGTATTCCTGCTCTATGAAGTGGTTGGCAGTAAAGCTCAGGGAAAGGGGGAAGAAGTGGGAGAAGTGAGTAAAGGCATTCATGATGGTGCTTGTCTTCCCATGTAATAGTAATACATGCAGAGGCCCTGCTTTCCAAGATGGATGTCTGCCTGCTAATGGGAGGCAGTGAATAAATTCCTTATTTTGCTTTACTTATTAAACTGTCATTATCTTGAAGGGTTGGTGGTGTGTGTATGTGTAAATTCCCACACTTAAATCAAAATGTCACCACAACACTGACAGAGGTTAAAAATTTACACACACAACACTACTACACCACTTGGCCCTTCACCACTTTGCAACCACAAAGGATTCCTTGGAGTTGTTCCCCTCTGTGGCAACATCCAGTCACAGTTTTTCCCATTACTTTTCCTGGTTACTTATTTATCTTGACCAACAAGATATTACATCTTTGTTTTTTCCCCCCATCTTGTTGAGGAGCGAAAGCAGCCAGGGGTGTGTATGGCAGCCCATCAGTCAGTTTACGTCACCCACTGTAGAAGCCCAGGGGCTGTGAAGAAGTCTCTGCCCTAGTTCCTGCAGCATCTCCCCATCTCCATCTTCTCTGACCTTAGTGCTCTGCTCAGGGCTGTTTCTCACACTCCTTTTCTCACCCCTCACTGCCAGGCAGTTTTTGTTTCTTTCTTGCATGTTTTCCCTGAGGTGCAATGGCCTAGTTGGTAAGGTGGTGTTAGGTCATAAGTTGGACTCAATGATCTCAAAGGTCTTTTCCAACCTAGTTGATTCTGTGATCTTGGCTGGGGGGCTCAGCTGTGCTCTGCGGTGGATCTTTGGAACCAGTCATGCCCAGCATGGGACAGCTCCAGGCTCTTCTTGAAAAGGACACCTTTGGTTACCTCCTCAGCTTTGCCTGCTTTCCTAAGTGACTTCAGAAGTTAAAATGCTGTTTGCTAATCTTTCTCAAGTTATTAAAAATGTTATGCTTTTGGAATGGATAAACAAGCTTTTTCAAATGTATGAAATTAATATTTACCTTGTATTTGACAAAAAAATTATTGGATACTGCAGAATTTTTTCCAATGATGCTTTTCCAGCTGGATACCTGAAATTCTTCACAGACTTTAACTTCTTTCCTCTAAACCTGTTTGCTTTCAGTCTTTAGGACCATGGACTTCCAACTTCTCTTGAAACCACTGCTGGAAAAAGCCATGGTTTAATGCAATACTGCAGATAATTAAATTACTTGAATATGCAATATCTTTCATACTTTTGGAAGTAAGTTTTTTAAAAAATTAATTATCCTGAAAATGGTCTTTGTTTCAGTGAGAAGTGCCGCATTTTGTAAACGCCTTGCTAGGGAGAATTGCAAAACACTTCAGAAAATCTTTAAACCTTTGGAACCCTTGTTGAGCAAATTGTGCATATACCTCAAACTCTGTTTTATCGGTGAGGAATAAAAATGGAACAAGGAGGCCTTTCACTGTCCAATATAAAATAAGAAGTTTGTATCAGTGCCAGGTATACATTTTAGGAGCCTAAATTACTGTGACCTGATAGTATTCCACGACATCTTTTGAGTCATGTTCAAAGTGAATGTTAATGAGTTGCTGTGATGAAGAGGTAATATCTTTATAATAGAAGATCTAGAGCAGTAGAAAATTGAACACCCTGTGATTTAGAGTGGTCACTAAAGCATGTTTATTGCTTGTTCATGCTTAACCCCCTACTTGGAACTTGAAATAGGTTCTAGCACTGCAGGGCTTCCATCTCATCACCCACTGGAAATGGAGAGGAGGAAAAGATGAGACACTGTTTGGGAAGTTACCTTGAAAACATATTCAGGGAAGGTCATTGTGGGAAAAGGAGTCACAGAAAGCTCCCAGAGTCTTGTGTGTACAGAGATAGGCGATAGATATGGATACAAAGTTTGACCTAAGACCTTGGAAAAGGCTTGAAGATTTGGAACAATAAAGTTACACAGACATGAAGCAAGAATGTGGGTTTATGTTTAAACAGAAATATGTTTTAAGCAAGTAGAAATATGCTTTATGTAAGAAAACAAATATGTTGAGCAAGATAGTGAAAAATTTTAAAGTTTAACAATAGAACCTGCTATAGAGTTAGTAGGAAGCTGATCAATGTAGGTTTGTGTTGCATTATATGATTGGATAAGAAGAGACGCATTGCAGCAGAGTCATGTAATGCAAAACAGTCAATGATTGGTGTAAAAAGTTATTAGTGGGCTTTGTGGAAGTAGTTGATTGCCTAAGAAATTTATAAAAGGCATTGTAACTAGAATTAATACAGCTTCTGATGTGATGGTGTTGAATGAAACATCTTTAATGTCTCACCCTTCCATGAGACTGATTATGAAATAAAATACCTTTTACAATGTCTCTCAGTCATCCCTGTCTCGATAATCCCAACAGGTCATCATCAAGTATGAAGTGCTTCAGCCAAGTGTACTCAAATATTTAAGACTGCTGCTCCCTTGACTAGGAGTCAGGTTTTCAAGTTTGTAGAAAGCTTCCTGGGGTATACCCCCAGAAATCCCTGGGAACTGAATTGAGTCACTTGAAACCAAGTGTTGCTTATGATGAGGCACTCAAATGGAGGAAGCACTGAGTCTGTGTCTCTTCATGACTTAACCACTTCTGTATAAAAATGTAGAGCTGGAAGCAGGAAGCATACACTGGTCATTAAAGGAAAGCCATAGCCCACCCAGAATTAAGTGAGATGAAGAGTAACAAAAAAGGCTTCTAAACAGATATGAGAAAAAAATTTGGATCCACTGCAGAGTGCAGCAGGAGAATCTTTGGCGAAGGATGGGCAAATGACTGAAGCACTCACTGCCTTCATCATGGCCTTTACTAGTAAAACTCACCTTAAGCAATCTGAGGCCACTGTGATCAGTGGTAAAGTTGGGATCAATGAAGACTTACTCTAACTGGATGAGGATCAGAATATGGAACATTTTCATGTAGTATACCCAAGTCCACAGCAATTGGTAGGATGTACTGACAAGTGCTGATTGAGCTGGTTAATACCAATGTGAGGTCACTTTTGAGTATCTTTGAAAGGCCATGGTACTTGAGGGAGATTCCTCCAATTGTCACCACTATCTTCAAGAAGAGCAAGGACACAAATGTGGGGAATTACAGATGATTGGCCTGTCAGTCTCCAGGCAAGTAACAAAACAAATAATCCTGGGAATGGTTTCCAAGCACTTAAAGGACAAGAAGGTGATTAGGAGTTGTCAGCATGGGTTTATGAAGGTAAAATTATGCATGATGAACCTGGTAAGAGGACTAGCCTGGTGGCTAATGGAAGAGCAATGGAGATGTTTATCTTGACTTTTGTAAGGCTTTTGACGCAGGCTCCTATAACACTGATAGCAAACTGATGAAGTGTGGATTAGACAAAAGGCTGAAAAAATGGACTGACAGGAATTCTGTGAGGTTGTGCCCCTGGGAAGGAATAGTTGTGTGTATCAGTGCTGACTGGCTGGAAAGCAACTTTGCAGAAAAGGTCTTGGAGATACTGGTGGACACCAAACTCAGCTTGAACAGCAATGTGCCCATGAGGCAAAGGACACCGAAGGCTTCCTGGGTTGTATTAGGAAAGCATTAGTGGCAGCTCAAAAGGATGATCCTTCCCCTCTGCTCTGGGGAATGACATACCTGGTGTGCTTTGTCCAGTTCTGGGCTCCCCAGTATGAGACATGGACTTGGTTCAGCAGGTCTAGCAAATGACTGTGAAGTTTACTGAGGAGTGGGAGTATCTCTCTTATGAGGTGAGACTGAGAAAACTGGTATTCTTCAGCCTAGAGAAGAGAAGGCCTCAGGGGAAATCTTATCAGTGTGTATGCTCACATATTGAAATACAGAAAATTTCCTTTAAATGTAATTATTTCACAGTGAGGTTGGTCAAATACCTAGCATGGGTAACACAGAGAGGTTTTGGAGTCTCTGTCACTGAAGATGATCATAGCCTGACTAGACATGAGCTTGAGCAAGTTGCCCTAGTTACTTGCTGTATTAGGAAATACCCAGAATCTCAATCCAATGTTGACTGTTTTATGAGTCTCTTCTTTTAATTTCTTTTTTATAAGATAAACCTTGATAACCAATTATTGTCAAGTGTTAAAAATTTCTGTTGGTGCCAGCCAGATTATGAGTTTGGGAGAAGAATTTGTATGGTAAATTTGTATTAGAAAGCTGGAGCGTTCCTTGGGGCATTATGGGTTTTGCAAACTATGCTTTAATAGCTTTTGCTGTTTGTGTACCACTTATCCTAGTGGCTGTCAGTCTTGAGCCTTCTCTTCTGCAAACCTGAACAGCATATGTGGCCCAGCAGGTTGCCTAGAAGAGTGGCAAGCTGGAAATGGTATGAAGAACTTTTTTTGTGCTCAGCAGGTATGTGCTGTGTCAGTAGTCCAACTGCAGATGATGTCAGTCAGTTCTTGTCCCTATGTGATGCCACAGAGCTGCTCACTGAGGTGTGACATTCTTCTTGCTCAATTAATGTGGTGGCTTCTGAATGCCTCTCTGCATTTTGGACATGGCTCAGCAGTAGTGCTTCTCCAGTTCTTTGGATTGCTCATTTATCTCAGGGTACATGAGCAGCTTTAGGGAGATGGGGATCTGTTCACTGAGGAACTTGAAAGTTAATCTGGTGTTCAGTGCTAGTGTGCCTATTCAGACTTGTGTGCATGCAGAGCCAGGGCACCAGCCCTTTGCCAGACAAATCCATGCAGAATGGGCTTACAGGTCTTTTGTGCTAAGGAATAGGCAAGATTTTTCCTTACAAGATCACTTCCTTTGCGAATGCAACATTGATCCTCTGCCCTTTTTGAGAATGCTGCCTGCAAAGGCAGCCTATAAAATAAAGCAGAGACAATCAATACTGTCCCTCTCCTGTCATATCTCTTTAGAAATGCTGAGGCTGAGACTTCTTTTTGTTGTGTTACCTAGCCAGTGTGTCAGCATTCCTGAAAGAGTCAGTATTGGCATGTTGTGTACAAGGATGGACTCTGAGGGCTGGGAATATGTTCACGATAATTGAACAGAAGAAAGATCACAACATTAGACCAAGATTTTATGCTTGAAACCATATATGTCTGCACTGCTACAGACTTTTTTAGTGGCAGGCAAGTAAATTAAACCTGATTTTTTAAAGGAATTTTTTTCTTATAGGTTGCACTGATATAGTGGGTATTCACTGCACTGCTGTAATTTTTCCATCTGTAGTTATGCAGAAAACTAAATTAGAAATTTCACCCAACTGCGATGTGGGGTTTTTTTTCTGGTTGGTTGGTTTTTTGGTTTGGGGTTTTTTTTTGTTTGTTTGTTTGGTTGGTTTTTGTTTGGTTTTTTTTATTCTCTCATGAAGATCAGTTTCCAGATTGATGTGATTGCAGCTGTATTAGCGTTCATCTGCTTCAAGTATATTGGTTATTGTTATTTTCTTATAAGAAAATTGTGAAATAAGAATATTATGGGTATCTGGGTAATCAATATCCCACCAAAACCAAAGTAGCTGATTTTTAGGGTAGCCTCTACTTCAATGCAGGTTAAATTATTTCACTGGAATCGGAAATAGGCAGCTGATGTCTCTCACAGCACAGGGGTTGGTATCCTAGCAAATGAGGAGCCCAGATGCTGCTGGGCTGCAACTACATGGCAGGAGTTCATAAAGTCATCTGTATCCCTTGAGAGCCATATAAAATAGCTTTGTGCATGTAGTGAGGGAGCACTTTCTTGCTTCTTGACAGCAGGAAGCAGGACCATTGAGGCAAATGCAATGTGGAAGGGAATCTAATTTTGGTCAAAGTATTCTGTTCAGGGCTCTGTAGAGAAATTCTTAAATTTTCTCTTTGGGAAGATTTCTTGGTTTTCAAGTGTTATTTTGAAATGCTTTGAAAATATGAAGTGAAAGGTATAGACTATCAAAACAAGCACATGCTTGACTTTTGCTTGCCTTGCTTCCCTACCACCCCCAAAAAACCCAAACCAAGGCAAAGGTGTTTTTTGGCCTGCTTATACATCTTTGAAAGAGCAAACTACAGAAGTTTCTCAAATCTGTGTAAGCTATTTCACTCTAGCTGTGCTTGGCTTTTATTTGTTCTTATGCAATTCCCACTGAGGGCAGGTCTTTGTAGGGAGATGCTGAAGTAGCAGGAGGGAGCTTATTGTTAAATGAATTTGTTCTGCAAATTACCAGTACGGATCTTGGCCCACAGCCAGAGCTTGTTGATGGCAAGTTTTCTATACTTCTGGCTGGCCGAGTTGAAGCTTTTGCCTCTGTATGTGAAGCCCACTCGGGTTATGATAGCACTGAAGTTACACCAGGTAAATTTTGCACACCTTGCTATCCACATTGTAGTTGGAGAGATTATGACAGGTTCTGGGGCCATAGCTGTCTCAAAGCACAATCAGTGCAGAAGCTCAGAGGGGAGCAGTAGGGGCTCCTTTAAGGGACAATGGGCACCTTGCCTCTCCATCACCAGCTGTGTGCTTTTTTTCTTGTTACCACCTCATAATTGAGGGCCAGCTGCCACTAACACCATGTGGATTTGGAAACTGTGGAGCTGCACAATTCGTCTTGTGCTTACACCTCCTCTGGGGGTTCTGATATTTTATTGTTTAATAGCACTAAATCCTTTTTAATTAAAAAACCTTCCAGAGGTACTAGTTTCTGACAGGAGTTATGTGAACAGTAGCCGCATCAGTTGCTCCTATATGCGCTGGACTGCATCAAGGCTGGCTGCATCATCGTGCATCAACACGGATGTGACTGTTGCTCAGATCTCCACTCATAATCTGAAATCTTTGAAAGCTTTTATTTCAGCTTAGAACCGGTCTCTAGTTTTGAGGAGTCTGACACCTGAATTAGTTTTAAGCCAGTCTTTATCTGTGTTGGTATCTTACTATGGCACAGTAGTGAATTGTGAAGCAATCCCTGATTGTGCTGCTTGCTGAGACTGATTTAGTTTGAACAGCTTTGGTGTCTGTTTCTTTGAAGGAAACTTAAGTTAGAAGCTGTGCTCCAGGAGTGCATTGGATTCTGTTCAGTCCTGGAGGGTGGCATAAGACCTATAAATTAGGCTGTATTACTATGAAGTCTTCCAGAACAACCATACACAGGCCTTTGGAGGACTTTTGCACTACCAAGATCTCATTAAATTCTAATGTTTCTTGCGCCAGGTAAAGGGCCAGATGGCTTGTATGCCTAAATTGATATTGTCTGTGAGGCCTCAGGGTTTTGTAGTTCCCTATGCTCTCTCAGTCTACCTTTTTCCTAGTTTGAAATTATTTTCTTTGTTTACCTAATAACTTCCATTGTCATTCACCTTTGCTTGAATCACTTGTCTCCTAGAATTCACTTTATTATCTGTATTATCCTCTCTTTACTACGTTAGGTGTTGCAATGGTGACACCTGCTTATTTGTTCTCCCAGATCATCAGGTAAAGTATATCCTGGGGACCCCTAGAAACAATATTGGTTTCCAGCCTGTGATGTGAGAGGCCTGAAAATCTCTCTGGTGGCAGACTAACCCAGCAGTAATACCAGATGACCTCAGGTAGTAACCTTGTGGCTGCCTCTAGCTACTAGAGATGGAATCAGCCTGATTAAATCTTGGAGATGTCTGGCACCACAGCTGTACTTCACACAATAATTTTGCCCAGTCACAGAGATTGCATGTGCTGAGCTTCATGTGTGGGTGTTGAAATGCAGAGATCAGACTGGGTTGCTGCTCCAGAGTACCATCAGTTGCAAGGATACATTGAGGTCAGATCTTTCTCATTTCCCCCTGCTGTAACCTATATTTGAGACCCTCTTCCAGCACTCCCCATTTTCTCTCTAGTGGCAGAACTTCTTTTCCTGATGTGTCTTTAGGTAAGAGCTCTGCATGAGGCTTTGGGTGGAAGTGAGGTATTACCTTGGAACTCCCAAGTATCAGAGGTTAGCAGTTTTACCACAAGGATTTTATGCTTGTTTAAAGAAATTTCCCTAGGGTTATGAGATATAGACAAACCTTAATGTGGTGCAGCAGAGATCATGGAAATTGTCTGCACAGTTCCCACCCAGCATTAGTGTCTAAGTTAGCCCTCGCTATTGCTTAAGTCATGAATTAATACCTTCCTTCTTGTGTGGTGCCTTTCTTTTCCCAAGAGCTGTAACTGTATTTACACAGTTACACAATTTTAATGGTATCATGTACAGCAATATTGCAGATTTTATTCCCTGATACACACCAGGAAAACCAAAAGTGTTAAAATTAATCCATCTGATCCCAAAATAAATCCATCAGTGATTGTTGTGCCCACCAAGGAGAAGGGCTGAAAAAGGAAACAGAACCTTGTTATGTATGTCAAGGTGCTGCCATGAGTGCTTTGGATCTGTGGCATGCCATACCGTGACCCAGGTGAGAATCACATGTAGACTTCTGCTTCAGCAGGATTTTTTGTCATTGTTTCTGGGGTGCCTGGACCTTTGGAAAAGCTTCTGCAGGTAATCTTTTCTTAAATGTGATTTAGTAACCCCCACAGCCCCTTGCTATCAAACGTGGTCATTCAGGGCTGGTGTTCAAGCATCTCCGCTCCTGAGGCATCTGCTGTGCTGCAGGATTAAATCCAATGTCGTGGTCCTCTTCCCTTTCCCTGACTTGCCTGTGTTTGCACACTATTCAAACTCAGAGGGTGAGGGAGTTTGAGGACAGAGTGCCATAGTGCCAGCAAGAGGCAAAAACATAAAAAAATATGTTTGATTTTGTTTGTGAAACCTCCTATGGATAACAGCACTGCCAGAGTGAAGCTCTATGTTGTCTGCGCAAAGCAGAGCAAAAGAAATTATGTTGCTTTCTAGAGGGCTCTGAGGAAAACCCTACAGCTGAAGAAGCAGGCATTTGTGTGAGAGTTTTCCTTCGGACAATTTTTGAAGTTATATGCATGGCAGGAACATTTGGTTCAAGGGACCAAGTTAAAACTTGTCTGGTTTCATCTTTCTCATTTTTTGTTTAATCATCTAGCTTTGCAGTTTGAGATGGTCTTTTAAAAGCAAGACAGCAGATGTCTTTGTGAGTGTATAGTTAAAGTGCCTGCTTGTCTTTTTGTGTGAAAGAAAACAACTTTCACTTCAAATATTGGATACTCTGAAGATGATTAGACATTTATTCAATTTCTTCCCTTCTTTGCTTTAATAAAACCAAGCTTCCAGAAAGTTCTCCATAATGTTGAAAAGGGGTGTGACCTTTCTTCAGTGAAAAATGTTTCTTTGTATCTGCTAACCCATAAGCAATTCAGAATTTATGTTTCCTTGCACCAGAAGCTGTCTCAAGCTAATTGGCAATTTCAGTTGCTTAAACTAATAATAAAAAAAATCTTTGTCTTTCAAGTTCACCTCTGCCTCTGTTTGTCAGTCTCCATCTGGTAGTATACCATAGAACTCTCAATCATATGTTACTCATCTCAAGGGTGGATATAGGGGCTGTTGGCAGGAATAATTATTAAAATCAATAACAGATAGATGTTATTAACATACAGTTATTTTAGACCACATGGCAATGCCATTCTCTGTTTTATCAATTTTGTTAAGCAAAAGAAACAGCTTTATAAATAAACTGCTGCTTCAGATTGAGGTACATATAATAAATCAGTAGTTTATGACCTGCTAGCTGGGCTGAGATGTGACTTTCTGTAGGGACAATGAAAAGCTCTCTGCTTTGATTCTTCTCCTGCTGCTACCAAAATACGTCAAATGTGTTATAGAACAGGAAACTTTGTATATGGCCAGATGACAAAATGCACATATGTGTGATGAAAGCATGATGTTCATGTGTCAGGTATAGATCTGGTTACCTGAGACCTTCTAGGAAGAATTACTGTTTTTGCGCTGCTGGACAAGCCTGCTGTAGGATATCAGCTTGCTGTGTCTGTGGGAGTTGGAGCAGTTGGCAGGACTGTATGTTTTCCAGAACTTTTTTAGTTATAACTGTATCATGTTTTTGTTTAAAGTAATTCCTTGAAATCCACTGTCAAGGATGGATGTCAAGGCACACCTCAGAAAAGACAGCTGAGCTTCATTTGTGAGTGCTTGAGACATTTCCTACAGCTGATCTGGCCATGAATAATGCCTTTCAGTGAGAAATGAACACCATTAGACCCAGCTGCAAGGAAGAGCTGGACTGCCTCTGTGCTTTGTCCATGCTAGTCTAGCAGGTAGCTAGATATGTTTGAGCTTAACAATTATCTTAACTTCATCTGTGCTCTCATTACATAATTGCATAACTGAAGTTATTATCTACGTGCTTTTATTTGTTTTCTGTACCACTGCACTCTTAAACAGAGGGACCTCAAACTTTTCTTCAGGTTACTTACACTCACGAACTTGCAGTTTTTAATTGCTGTGGACAAGGAGAAAACTGAACTAATCAATGGTCTGAATGAACAATAGTGTTTGTATGTGCTACATAATTAAATGCCTTGCTGAAAATGCATTATTAACTTTCAGCTTACTTAAATATTGCTAATTAGTTAAATATTGATGGTTTTGGGGTTTTTCCCCCCCAAGTCCCTGAAGATGTGATAAGACATGAATGCCTGATCTTAAGCAGCATAGGTGGAGAGCAATTTGCCCATATGGCCCACTTCTTCCTCCCCTTTTCAGGAATTCCTGGCACTTCATCTTGGGTGATGGGAAAGACTCCTCTCACATCCAACCTACATGTGTCCTCTCACATAATAGGTATGCTTCTGTTATAATAGTGATCTTAAAGATTATTTCTTTTTCCAATATTCTCAGTTAATTTTGGTGAAGATACAGTTCAATCTATGTGTATATATATATATATATGTAAATGCTTTATGTAAAGGCAGCTGAGTCTTCGCCTCTTGAAGTGAGTAGCTCTGTGGTTAGATTTTTTTAATAATATTTTCATTTGACAGGGTAGTCCTGCAAAAAAAATGTGGACTGACTTGAAAGGTGTTTGAATGTAAGTCTAATTATAGAATATTCTCCCTTTCATGCCATTTCATATATGCAACTTTAACTTGAAAATATGCTAATCTTTGTAAAGTTTACACTTCTTAATTATGCACATGGTTTTGTTTATCAGTATTATTCTTTTCTACTTGCATGTTTTATTGGTGACTTTCCCCTTGAGAATTTTCTGTCGTAGACTAGCTTTACCCTGAGAGACCCAGGCCCCTGCTATGAATTTTGAAAGTGTTTAATCCTCTTCAAATATGCTCCAAATGTTAACTGTTAGGATTCTCATACATCATTTTAATTATTCTTTGGATAAGAATGAAGTTTTTCTGGGCAATGTTTATGAGAGAACTTGGGTACATGACTTGTTTGATGACAAAAATAATGCTGGTTGATGCCTGATCCAGACTCGTATGACTTTCTGGTTCTAATTTGTTTTTTGACAATTGGAATGAGCAGAAATGAATTAGTCAAGAAAAGGATCAAGTGCTCATTGGCATATTTCCTCTGAAAACAAAAAACTGACTTGCACGCGCAAAAACTGCCTGGTAATGGTCCTGGAGCTTAATGAAGCAGGGCACTGACAATTCCTTTAAACAGAATGAAAGGATGCTTAAAATGTGGAAAACATTGTGTTGGTGTGACTGATGAATGACAGTGGGCCTCTCTAAGTTTGTTTTAAATGTGAGGTAGCATTGGCAGTGAATATTCAAGGGAAGGGATTGCTCCTTGGCAGGAAAAGAAAAGCTTAAGTCAAATGGATTTTATGTCCATCCAAATACCTCTCAAGCAATGAAAATGGAATAGAAATGAAAATGGAATCGAGAACTTGAGGGAAATTACCCATATAGGGGTAATTATCTTGGTTCTTAGATCAGGGATGAGTCCCAGCTTTGTGTTGGAGGGTAAGAATCATTGAGACTGGTGTAAAGATTGACTTTGTAATGGAAAGGTAAATCCAGACATAACTGTAGCTTTAGAGGCCTACTGACAGAAAAGATGGTGATTTTCATAATGAAATTGATTGGTCCTTTTTTTTTTCCCCATTATTTGGAAGAATTTGTATTTAGTGTCTTACAGATTTGTAGGCCTTGGCATGATGAGATTCAACAAATTAGAACTCTGTTTTAAAGCTGATGTTTTCCAAGAACCTTTTCTCAAAATCTTATTCTGTATTTCAGCATGTGGATGAGAAAGAGTGGGGCTTCTGTGATACTGGTGATATGTCTCTTGCTGCTTGTGGGAATAACTTCCTTATGTGTGCTTGTTTGCACCTACAGTCTCCAGAGGCCATATCTGTGTGAAGTAGTATTCCTTTCTCCTGAAATGTGTGACTGTTGAGGCCAGATGTGCTTTTGGTGCACAGGCTGATCAGAGCTTCTTGTGGCCTTGTTGGCTGCAATAGGTCCAGATCTGAGAGCAGATGTTGTTCATTGATTCTGCCCCTCTTCTCTGCTTGGCTGGAGCAAGAGGAGTTTGGAGTATGATGAGGAAGGCTGAGGAATAGACTGACAAGAAAGGAGATGGGAGAGGCTGGAGTTAAGTTGCAATTTTAATTACAACAGTTTTGGAAAATTGCAACCCCAAGTAGGAGCTGAGACAGAAATATGAAAGTGTGGGGGGAAAGGGAGCAACAGTGCAAAGGTAGAGCAGCAGTATAGAGCTAAATATTGCAGCAACAGGAAGTATTGAAGGAATGAACCTGAAGAGGAGAACCAAGGAGAGGAATGCAGTTAGGGGAGAGAAGAATGGTGTGTCTACAGTCTTTAAAATGGATGACATGCTTTATTTTATTTGTTCTGCTTAGAAGTATCCATATTCTTTATTTTGTGTAGATAGTGGCTAATTCTTGTGAAATTATAGCTAGCTCTAAATGAAATTTGACAGTTTGAGATAAATTTTATTATCTATTTTGCAGGTGTCTGTGCTGAAAGCTTCCTATTGTTTAAGATTTTTTGGATGATATTTATAACTGTCTTGTGAGAGATGATAAATTTAGGATTATTTAATCAGTGGTTCTTTATGCCGTTGTTTTTGTGGATAACCAAATACCACTAATTTCCATGCTGCCAAAGACTGGCAGTTTGCTTGCATCACCTGGCATTTGTTTCAGCCTCCATGTTCTGGAGCTTTTTGTTTTGCACAGAAGCTGCATCCAACCAACCAGTGTTTATTTGCATGTGTATATCCCTCTCCTCCTGACTGTGCATATTTAACATACTAGTTTTCTGTTGTCTTTTCTTAAAGTTCTTTTTTTGCCTGCTTTATCTCAGCAGGCATTATGCTAGTGATTTTTCTAGTTTTTTCCTTTCCTTTTAGCTTGTTTTGAGGGTTTTTTGCTTATTTTTATAAGGCCTCAGAATACGGGCATAATAAAATAGATCCCTTCCTCTGCCCTGAGAAGACTTTAGTTGTATGGTTTGCAGCCTTTTAAGAGAACTTTCTACTGCAGAATTATTTTTTTTTTGCATCATTTTAATATCCTCTAATAGGATGGCTTCTATTAATTGCAATAACAGATCCAATAACTTAAAAATACAAAACCTCTTAACAGCATTTTTACAAGTTTATTTTGCATTAAACTTCCAATCATGTTTGTTGTTGCAATAAATGTATTCCAACCCACTTTTATTTATTCTGAACAAAACTTTTAGTGGTGCTTTTTGGTATCTTACCAAATGTTGACAAAGTATCATACATACTTGTTTTTCATAAGCTGCCTTCTTTAATTGCATTAATTTGCTTACCTTTTATAGTTCATAAACACTCTTATTAAACCTGATGCCCACATACATGGGTGCACTTTTATAATTTTTTTAAGTTTATTTTAAAAAGTTGTTAGGTGTTGGTGTTCTCTAGCTAGTGTGCTGGTTTTGTATTGACTGACATTTGGGGAAGAAGAAACCACCCACTGAACTGATGTCTCTGAGAGAAGCTGCTAGGAGCTTCCTCTGTGTCTAAAAAAGGCCAGTAGCTGGCTAGTTCTGACAGCTGACAACATTTTGAACCATTTGGTGTTGCCGAAATTAGATCCACCTCTGTGAATTCCACATTTTAAAAACCACAAACCCACAAAATCTCTCTCTTGGCTTCCAGCCTCAGAAGGTAATGGAGCTCTGATGAGACTGGCCCTGCTCCCCCGCAGCCTGTGTGGCCTGGGAGTGGCTGGGCCAGACCCCAGCAGCTCCTGGGCAGAGGATGGAGGCTGAGGGGCTCTGGCCCCAGGCTGGACTGGGCCGCGGCTGCTGACATCTTGCTGACACTAAGCCCCCCTTTTGGCCTGCACCAATGGCTCCAGGCTGAGCCAAAAAAAAAAAAGAAAAAAAAGAAAAAAAGAGTGACGACGCGTAGAAAGACAACATGAAAACACCAAAATCAGTAAAGAAGGTGTCAAGCCTCAGATGGAAGAAGAATGAAGAGATGCCTAATGGGGTTGAAATATTCTTTTAAAAAGGCCATGCAGAAGAGAAAACCTCTGTTCCCAGAGGTGATCACAGAGACAGATGAAGAGAACCTTTTCCTTTGAATAACTCATCCTTAAAATAATACCCTATGAGTTCATGGCCCGTGGACACACCTATAGTAGGGCTGTGAAAATGGGAGGAATTTCACAATGGCAGAACTTTTCCTGGGCAGCTGCTATTCGTGGAAATGAAAAGCTACAAGGTAACTGTTTCTTGTGGAGAAGTCTCCATGGCATGGCAAGAGAAAACTCCGCTCCCTACAAGAACTGATGAAAGACTATGGTATGGTTGGTAACTGATTTAACATCCCAGGTTTTGTCTCTATGTTGTCAGTTGGGAAAGGAAAGTAGTTGGGCAGAGGGAGGAAAGGTGTTTTGGAGGTTTTATTCTGACGCTTCTTATTCTTGCAGTCCTGTTAATAAAGTTTATTTATACCTTTTAAGTTTTGATCCTGTTTTACCCTTCTCACAATCCATATCTCACAGAAAGGAGTGCACTGGTGATTTTAGCCAGCGCTGAGATCCACCACCTTATTTGGCGCATTGGCCGGGAAACTCAAATTGGTGAATCTAAACTACTACATGTGCAGCCTTTTCTTAATACAAGTTCCTCAAATTAAATGCTTGGAGGGTTTAGCTCCTTTTAGGATAAAGCTCTGTTAAAAACAATGGTCTTTTCCAGAAAGATATTTCAATTGTTGAGATACTCATTACCAGTAATGTATAAATTTGTGACTTAAGGAATACATTGTGATTTAATATGGTCTTCTTGGCTTCCATAACCTTTATTGGCCACCACTATTCAAGTAGTTTTTAATTATGAAGCTATATTTTATGATTATTTTCTTTTTCACAGATCTTATTCTTTCAGTATGAAGAATAGATTTGCATGTGAGATGTAGTAAAGGGGGCTCTTCTCTGCAGGATCATTGCCTCATTAACTGAGGAAGTTCGTGTTTGTGAGGCAAGATATTGCAGAACTGGCAAGGAAGATCTCTGCACTAGGAGAACTGAATATGCCCATGTAGAACAAATTTTGTGCCTGCATAATTTTCTTTTTGTATAAATGTGACTTTATTATGTTACCAAAATATGGTCTTTATTTTTTAGTCATGTCTTTATGCATATGAGCTAATAGCATTAGTGTTCATTGGGAAGCTGAATTATTGGTGGTCTTTGAATGGATCATTCAAATAAGAAAATGCTGTATTTGGTATAGACATGATTCAGTCTGCTTAAATATGGCTTGTATCTCACAGTAAGATTACTAGTAAGATCTCATAGTAAGAATGAGTAATTTCACATCAAATTATCTCCCTCTGTTTTATATCCTGAATAAAACCATGGATTCTGATGGGAAAAAAATGTATGATTGCGTATGTAGAACAATGTTATTGGATGGAACTAGAACTCATATAAGCAGCCTTAGCTTAACACTTCCTAATTCTTGAATCTTTAGTGCTGTTCTGTTAATGTAATTTCAAAGGAAATGCTTTTAAATAAGAATTTATATGCAGGCAGTATTCCTCAGGTGATGCCAAGGAGCATCATCTCCATCTGCAGTCTCTGTGACTTTGTGTTTTTGATAGCACAGCAGAGGATTCTGGCACTGAGAATTTCCAGGACATACAGGGGTGTCTGTGTAGCCTGTGGCATGACCTGTGCTTGGTTGGATCTTCCCTTTCATCAGGTAAAGGTGTCTGTTAGGTCTGTATAACGTCGTGTCAGGTGATCACTTCAAGTTCTTGCTGCAAGAGAATAATTTTCAGTAATGTGTATGGTTTTTGGGTGAGAGGCGGGGAAGCAGACTCAAACATCCCTATTGTAAATGTTTCTTATCACTAGCTCTTAGTTTGAAAGATCCAAGAAGTTCTCCAGCCTTTTCCAATCATAAAAAAAAGCCCAAAACACTGCAAGGAGGAAGAATAACAAGAGGAAAAAGAAAAGTAGATGCATTCACACTCCTACCAAGAGACAGACATGAGCTTGCACCCACCTAACAGCCACCTTTACATGGTGCAAGGGAAGACCCAAGTAAGCAAGCACAGGCTTGGTTTTATTACAAAAGCAAAGGAGTTGAGATGACTAATACGTTATGAGGGAGGAAGAATAGTAGGAAGTACCTGAGGTTAAACTGTCTGTTGAGGTAATATAATTTCGGATGACAGGGTGGTAAGCCCAGCACAAAGGAGCACTTTAATAAATGTGATTCTTGGACAGTGGTGCAGGCTGTGGCTCTTCCAGCTCTCTGGAGGCTTCAGGATGAGGCTGTTCCCTTATGTCATGTTTTTAGCTGCATGCTCCTAGGCATGAGTCCTGGGTTTAGGATGCCTTTGCAGAAAGCAGCACCAAGGTTGGGGCTGAGTGACACTTAGCAGCAACTTTTATGGCCAAGAGTGATTTGTGGAGAGCATTGCCCAAGTCACAGCAAGTGATAGCTGAACAGAGCTGCTGATGGGGGCACAACCTCCTAAATTCTGATAAGTTGTTGTCCCCATCAAGGGTCAGGTTGCTCATTTCAGGAACAAACCAGTCTGTCTTTAAGACTGGGGTGATGCTCTCATACTGCCAAGTCCCTGCTTTCTGGAGAAAATTGAACTTTTTCCAAAACAATTCCCCAGCTGGGAGCAGAGAATGGATGTTAATAGAGGACAGGTCTATAATACTTGACACAGAGCAGGCAGACAAAACTGCAGTCTATTGTTCTTCTCATGCCTGAATAGAATAGATTAGCTAGGACATGATGTAATTTATTATTACAATCAATGATGTTCCAGATTATCCTCAGGGACAGTTGGGTGACTAATGTCACACTGACCTGACACCCTGATGTTGTAAAATGAAGATGAGGCTGGCTGTTTAAACAGAGAAGATATTAAATTTGTTTTTATTTCTAGTAAAAGTGGGGCTAATAAGGAAAAGTTTGTCAGCTTTTTGCCCATGCTCTCCTTACATAAAAGTATTCAGCTGCTTCTGAGATTTGATTTGATTTACAGGTTCACTAGATAGATGTTATTACCTTCAGTGATCTACCTTTTATCAGCTTACAGAGACTGAGTTTTGGGCATAAGTCCATGTTTTAATATGTAATTCTAATGAGGTGTGATTGACACTGTTCAAATAAACCTGTACTATTAAGCTGCTGTTCCAAAGGTTTTGCAACTTTTTGCACTTTAAATAAAATCAGATTCCCTTTGCACTGGCTGTGGGTATGTTTGTTTATTTGCAGAAGATGATAGCCAATTCTAGAATATAGTGGAATGATTTAAAACATTGACTATACGGTAACAGAAAATATAACAGGACAGGGAAAAGGTATTGCAGGATATCAAAGAAGCAACAACCACCTCAAACCTTTAAAAAAATGTTGTTTGTCATTCTGGTCTGTTATAACTGATCATTTTATGCTTGGTGTTTTGACGGCATTATAGGTAAGAGGGCCTGCTCTGCAGAATTCAGCCATGGACAAATATGAATTGCCTCTGAGTAAGGCAAGCAAGCAAGCTGCTGAAATTGCTCAGCAGTTGTCAGGGAAGCTGTGTGGGTGCCTTCTTTCTTTCATGGCATACAGGCCACCTCTAGGCATGTCACTGTTAGTTTGCCTCAGTGTCTATTAATAACTGATTTTCTTTTCAGCAATGGCATCACATGAAAGTTGCAGGAAATGAAGTTCCAAGTGAGCTTTGGACCAGGTCCTCAGCAAAGACAGAATGTGTACATATACTATCCCTTTATCTGTTTTAGAAGGTTGAAGATGTCTGCCATCTTAAGCCATGACCACCTGTGCAGAGAGAGAGTCATAAAAAGTACATGTGAAAAAACTGTATTTAAAACATTTTTAGGTAGCTTTATTGCAAATCACATGCTTTCCTCTGAGCAGTAAGAATGGTAAGACACTTAAAATTTTTGAGTCAAAACATTGCTGTCTAAAAGCTAGTGGATTCCTTGAACTTTGTTGGAACTGCTTTCAGTAAGCAAAGATGGGAATTTCATATATGAGAAGAAGATCTAAAGTCTCCAGGGTTTTATCAGTTATTTCGGAGAAACACCAGAGCAGAGTTTCTGGTGTAGAAGTTACTCTGTCCCTCACTTCACTGAGGCAAGACTGGGGAAGAGCATTCAGATCAGGTGAATCTCTTCTATTAGTCATTTGCAGCCTTTTTTGTGTTTGGGCAGTATCAGGTACCTGCCTGTGACTGAGGTTGTTGCCTGGAGGAGTAGATGGAGACTGTTTGCATTCTGCTTCTGGGAAATGGAGAAAGTAGGAATGACCATGGGCTGATGCAGTTTGGGAGGGGTCTGTTTCAAAGGCAGACCTTTCTGTGGCTATGCTGTGTGAAGTCTGGGCTCTTGGCACCGTTGTTCTGGGAATCTCCTCTAAGCAGCTTCTTAAACTGATCACACAGTGCTTGAAGGTGTCTGCACCCCTGGGCTGGGTTTACCTGGGAGACCCTGCATGGTGCTAGTGTTGGATGGGCCAAGCTGCAGGGTGTGAAGGGTCTCATGTGTGGTGTTTATCCATTTCTGAGCCCTTTACAGCTCCATAGAATGGTGCTGTGTGGGTAATGGGGAGTCTGACACATTACTGAAAGTATTCCATTTCCACAACAGTGAGATTTGTTTTCACATTTCTGTGAGCAACTGGCTGCCTGCAGTGTATCAGGCCTGTTATTTTAAGAGCTGCACTCTGTCAGCTCTTCCATGAGCATTGTCCCATGTATCAACTAGAATCTCAGTGATGCCTCAAAGTGGAAGTTTTCTCTTTTTTAACATTTCCTGTCTCAGAAGCATCTTGGTTAATAAATTATTCCATAGACCAGGTGTTTAGGCTCTCACATTGTGATGTGCAGTTTCATCTATTTGGAATTTGTTTGATTTATTCTTTCACATTTTAAGGTTTTTCCTGGTTACAGATAGCCCAGCTGTTCTTCAGCTGCCTCTGAGTCTTGCACTGATCACCACTGTTTTGGCAATCAGTGAGTCTATGACAACCTGACACAGCTGGCATACCAGACCTGTCTACCTAGAAGTCTGTAAGAGCCATCCACTTCGAGTGTTTGTGACTCCTAGATGTGGCAGGAATGTTCCTGTCCAGTGTAATAGCATTACATAATTTTTTCTTCATAGCTAAATGAATTGCCTTGTCTTTCTGTCAGATAGCAAATTCCATGTTTCATTTACAGTAAACCTTTCTATTCTGTAATATATGCTAGGCTTCAGGTTTTCCTTTTCATTATTTGAAAATAAATGTTATTGATAAAAAGAAAATTAATGTGTCATGATGATTGGGAGAAAAAATAAATCTATTTAAGCTAGGCATTCATCCCAATTAAACCTCACCATTAAGAACTACTTGTGGGGAGAGGTAATTCACGAAGTGTTTCAGGAAATGTGAAATAATGTTGGGGTTTGGGGTTTTTTTTTGCTTGCTTGTTTTTTAATTAATTCTCCTTTTGAAGTGTGGGTCTTGTGGTTTTATTTGTTTCCTTTTTTTTTTTTTTTCAAGAATATAATTAAATTTCTTGTTTTCTGAGATTATTTCTCATATTAATTTTTTCTTGTAATACTTGATTATAGCTTATCTAATGGTAGTCAGACAAAATTTCCTAGTCCTATGACCCTCTGGACTTAAACCTCCTGGAATTCACATTCATTGGCTCCAAATACACAACATTTACAGATTCCTAGGGCTGCTTTTGCATAGGTGTTTTGAATGGCTTACTTCAAATTGCTAACCACTAATCCTAAGCGGGGGTGGGAATGATGTGTGAAATCCTTAATATATTGACAAAATCAATAGAATGGTTGGGTTGGGAGGGACCTGAAAGATCATCTAGGTCCAACCACCATGCCCTGGACGGGGATGTCTTCCACTAGGCCAATGTTGTATCACGTGTTGCAACACTATCATGTCCAGGGAGGTGCAGCCACCAGTGCCCAGCGTGGGAAATCAACAAGATGGGTCTCCATTTTGTTAAACTCGAGAATCCATTTATTGGGATATCACCAACTCAGGAATTAACCCAGCATGAGACAGGAAACCCTGAACAAAGGCAGGGTAGTGAGTTTTATGGGGTCGAGCCAGGGTGGAGTTTAGGGTCTGGGTCCAACAGGGACACAGCAAGGGGGAAGCCCCAGGAGCATAAACCAATAGCGGTACAATAGGAGGGCTTAATGCAGCAGAATACAATGAATAGCAACACAGGAAGGGCAGAACACCTCAGGCTGGCACCCCACAAGGGATTTGGGGGTGGGGCAACTCTTCCTGGGCTTTAAAGCCATGCCTCTCACTTTAGCACTGCCTGTCTAAAATCAAATACCCACCTCTTTGGTGGGGGCACTCCACAGGCCAGGTTGCTCAAAGTCCCATCCAGCCTGGTCTTGAACTCTTCCTGGGATGTGGCATCCTCAGCCTCTCAGCATAACCTGTTGCAGTGATTCACCACCTTTACAGTAAAGAATTTCTTTCTAATATCTAATCTAAGTCTACTCTCCGGTTTTCTTGTAGCTCCTTTCAGGAACTGGAAGGCTGCTGTAGGGTTTCCCCGTAGCCTTTTCTTCTCCAGGCTGAAGCAAAAAAGCCATTGAGTACCTCACGGCCTTCTCCATGTCCTTTGCAGCCAGGTCTCCCCTATCCTTCCTGAGGGGACACATATTTTTGCTAGTCATTCTTTTACTCCTGATGTTCCTAAATAAAATTTTTAGTACCCTTGAGCAACATCATAGCAATTCCCTGACTTAAGGAAGTGGTTGTCACTGGCAGTAGATAACGAAAGCAGGTTCAGTTAATGGCTGTGAATGAGTGTGTTGCAGATGCTGCAACATAATCAACCTAAGCTCTCCTTCTGTTTTCATGTGAACAGATACCCTTAATAGTAAGAAAAAACCTCCACAAGTACAACTTCATTTTTATATCATCTTTATATTATCTCTTACTGGTATATTCAGGATAACAATTACAAAACCAAATAGGCTGTGCCTACCAGAACCATTATCAGCTATCATTTAACATACTCACTAAAAATGGCTTATTAAAATTTTAATGTCTATGTTGTTTTTTTTAAAACATTTATTAGAGTACCTACTAGTTGTCTGCTGCTGACAATTATCAAAGAGATTACCAGTTGTCAGCTAACATGCAAATAACCTCCTGGCTTGTCAGAATTTCAAATATTTTTTTTTAATTTTGCCCTTGAATAGAAATGCCAAATTCTAATGATTCTATTTTGCAGTAATGAGGGAACTGACAACAGGATGAGGTTGCAGCAGGCAAGGCTGGGTTTGAAAAAAGGTGTAATTAGGATGTATTTTGATGCCCTTGTAGAACTAAATCTCCTAACTGAACTTCTTATATCCCAGAATATTGTAAGAGTTTTTTTCCAGACATCATCTGGGTAGAGGGTTGAGGTGGAGGGTCTCCCAGCATTGCTTTTTGAGGGGTATCTTTGTTATATAGAATAGGTCAATTTACTGGGTCAAAAATGTGATTAGTAAGAAACTTTCTTTGCAAAGCAGCTCTTACAAGGATGCTTCCAGGTTGCTTATGTGTACAGCTGTCTAAGTTATTAGATTTCCCCAGTACTCTAGACACTAGAGAGGGAGTTTATTTTCATATACTATGACTGAGTGCTGCTTTCCCTTTGCACTTTTTCTTTTGGTGCTTCGGTCTGACATAATTTTACTAGGAGGTATTTCAATGTACTTGCTTTTACAAGATCAAGCAGCTAACTGCTCTGGAAAGGGGTTTAATTAATTGCTAATTTTGTTATTCAAACATGGAGACAAAAAGAGTAGAAAGAATATGTGGGTAGTTTAGGAAAAGATTAATGGTTTCATTTTGTAGCACAGATGTTTGCATAAGCATTTACATTTTGGGAAGCTTGTGTTAGCGTACCTGTTCTGAGGTTTCTCTGGGTCTGCATGCTTTCAGAAAAGAAAGGGTGCATTTAGTCTTTGCACTCCATCTTTTCCATGTAAAATCTGTAGCTGAACCTTAACACTCCTAGAATGTGTATGTTTCAAAATCTAATATTTTAGTGAGCTGGAATTTATGCAGGTTGTAAAATCCTCACAAAGATGGCAGCAATTATTTCAGTCTCTTGTTACTGTGGAATGGTCAGCAACTGTTCTGGAACATGTCCTGGTGCCATCTGATATCTTGGCAGCTCCTCTGGGGCCCTGAGGTCAAGCAGCAGAGTGTTGGTGGCAGGCAGGGAGTGGGTAGAGCACTTCCCCTGCCATGCTGCAGCTTCCCCCCCCACAGACAGGAGAGTGGTGGGTGAGAAAGGAGGGTTGCATGGAAACGCTCTATGAGCCTTGTACCTTGGTCAAGCAGGCTCTCTTCATACTGACCCTGTGGCCCATTTTACTCCTGGCAGTTCTGCATGGACAGGTGTATCGCTTCTGCACCTTGGATGGGACCTGGCTGCTGAAGGAGAATTCGACTCTGCCCTGGAGGAACCTGTCTGAGTGTGAGCCCTCTGACCAGGTAAGAGTTTTTCCCATTTCCATCCCCTCTTGCTGCTGTTCAGGACAAAGCAGAAGAGAGGTAAAAAAAATAGTTGTTGATGCCCACACCTTTTTGTCCTGTCAAAGTAATCTGGACTCAGTGAGCCTAATGGTAAGGGACATCAGATCTCTTCCCTTCAACAAAGGGAACATGGAAGGTAGATGAGAGCACTTTTAAATGTACGTAAGAACCAAGAAAAGTGACTCAGGTCATCCCAGCTGTGGTGCAGTGCAAGGAACTCAACTGTGACCATTTGCTCTTTCTTGTTAGCAGCTATTAAGGTGATTAAGATGAACTGAACTGAACTGAACTGAACTGAAGGATATTTGCTTTTTCACCTTTGGGCATGGGGCAATCCCTGCCTTTTTTTTTTTTTTTTTGTTTAAGGATTTTTTTGTCTTTATACTTCATTTTCTCTGGGCAGTGGAATTAGGCTTGTCAGTGTTATTTTCTTGCCTTCATGCTTTTTACTCTGCAGGGAGCTGAAATGCCTGGCACTAAATGGAGAGCACACGGATTTTCAAAGGATTTTTAGCAGTGTTGGCGTCAGCCAGCACACTGTGTGCATTCCCATAACACGTGATACCAGTACTACTGTGAACCTCCAAGGGCGATGCTTTTTCACACAGAAATTGAGTGCACTCTCTCTATCCCAGGGTACTGGGAACTAGTGCATTACCTAGTCAAAACAGTTCAAGTTTATGAAAGTCCCAAGAGCTGCAGAATCTATGCTCTCTGTAGTTTCCATTGCTCAGTGCCTCATTCTTCAGAAAGAATAAATGGCTACAGCCTAGGAGAAGATGAGAAAAAAGAGAGTTTCTGTTCTCCAAATATATTAATTTTAACCTTTTTCTTTGACTTGCAGCCTTATTCCTTATCCCTTTTGTGTTCTGCGCTATGTGAACACAAGGCATGCTTTGCCTCCAAATCATCAACTATGACCTGGTTTGTTGCACTTAAAAGTGTAGATGTAGCACTTTGAAGTATAGATGAGGATCCCCCTTGTTACCACAGTAAGGAGACTTACTTGCAGTGCTCAAGTCTGAAAAGATTAGGTCTTCCATTTTTACTGCAGGTCTGAGTTGTGTCTGTGCTTCTTGCCATCAGTTTTAAGACTTGCTTGCGTGGTAATTCATGTCTCTCTTTATTATGAAATAATGTCACATTATCTATTTTTTCTAGCCAGGCAACCCAATTATTTGAGCAAACACCTGGGAGCAGCTGAGGAATTAAGATAAAATTTTTATTCCTTTAGAGCATATGGAAAATGGAAGACTGATTTGACATGTGCATTTAAACTTGAAAGTAGGAGAATGACTTCTGGTTATCATTAAGAAAGTAAGAAAGTAGCTGGGAGAAAAGAACTGAAGGCCATGAGCTCTCTCTTTTCCCCTCCACTTTTTTTTTTTTTTCTTCTTCTTCTTTATATGCTCTCAGGATGCACCAGAAGAACAGCTCCTGAATTTGTCCATCATATACACCGTTGGATATGCTCTTTCCTTCTCTGCCCTTGTAATAGCAACTGCCATTCTTCTTGGATTCAGGTAACTGGCAAAGCTTTGAAGAGAATGGACTAAAAGGTTTTATGTTTTTCTATATGACAGTATCAGACTTTGACAGAAACATTTGATTTTTTTGCTCTCCTTCCGTCACCTCATTATTTCTCTATCTTTTGTCACTTCTGTGTTCCTTCCTAAAATAATTCCTTCTCAAAATTTATGCAGTTACACATACGAACATGTGGAACAGGTACTTTTTATCAATTGGAATATTTTGTTAGGCAACTTTTTATTTCAATGGAATTTCTGCTGGAAGAGGTGGTAAAAGAGAGAGATGCAAGTGTTCCTTCATGGTCTCACCTTGCAGATGAGGCACAAATCTGAGATGGGCAAGGGCATTTAGGAGAAAAATTTTCATCTTGCTTTGCTTGGAGTTACCCAGAGCATGAATCTCACTCTGGCCTGTGTCTCAGCCCTCACATGCAAGATGTGCAGAAATGTATTTTTGACAAAGTTTTTATTTTTGGAAAACTTTCAGATTTTTTTTTTTTTTTTTTTTTTTTTTTTGCAATGTAGAAGAGAGTCTAATTGAAACTTGAAATGTTTGTGAAATAAATTTGTGACAGCCGGCCATAGTGACATACTGAGTTCATCCAGGTTTGCACCTACAAATTCAACAGAGCATGTAAAAATTTAGAAACTCTTGGTTGCATATGCGAAAAATACACTCTGTGTATTTGGTCAAAAAAGAAATAAAAGACAAAACCCCCCACCAGACCAAAACACAACTTTGGATTCTAATAGGGATCTTTTATTTTCCTCTCTGTTAATGCAAGAGATGTTTTGATTCCAGCCAGACTTTCCTTCAGTTCGGGGGTGCTGAGCACAGGAGAATGATACTTAGAAAACACAAAGATGAGATCCTGTTCTGTTGTGGGAAGTCCCTCTGCCATGAAGATGATCTCTACAGGCAGGATCCCATCCCTCTTGTGTCCTGATGAGACTGCCTCCCTGGTACCCTTTGAAATCCAGTCAGGGACCTTCAGTATGCTGATCCTTAAGAAACTTCTTTCCCTGACTGAAGAATTATCATTGCCAGTTATTAGTCATTTGCTCTGGTGTCTGCACTACACTTTTAGCAAGGCAGTCTCTTTCCTTTCTTCCCTTATGTATTTAAAGAGGTCAGTCATGTCTTTCAGCTTCTAATTTCCAAAACTGAAATGATGCAAGCCTTCTTACATTGAAGCATACATGTTAGCACTGTATTATCCCTTCTACTTCCAGTGAAGTACCATAGGTGGGCAGTATCAAGAAAGTTTTAAAATTACTGCAGAAATCCACAGACAGGCTCACCCTCTGTGAATGCCATGTGATAATTATCATTTGTATGTGTTGTACGTGTGCAACGGTGGGACCTTTCTGAAAAAGCACCAGATGGTCTTGAAGTCTCCAAATGTCCCCCAGGATAACTGTTTTCTCTTCATTTCACCTATTAATTAATTAATTAATTCGTGAGTAATCTTAGCAGCCCAAATGTAAATGTTACAGAGAGAACAACAATATACTTTCTGAAGGAAGAAAGTATGTTTTCTGGCAGGGGACAAAGAGCAAGTTTGTCACCAAGGACTGGCAGGAGAGAGGGAATTTTGATGCCCTGACTTTTGTGGGGTAATGCTTTAGCATTTTTTTCCTTCAACTATGAAGCAGAGACTGTAGAAGTGTACACAAGTGTGTGCATCTCATTTTGAAGGTGAGGTTCCAGGGACTTCAGAGGTACCAAGAGTCTTGTTAAAACTATGCTATCAATCTATTTTGTGTTCTCCTGTCTAAGCTGTTTACCAGGACACAACTTGGTCCTTGATCTCATGAAATATGAGACCTACCCCAATGTGAATTGCAGTTTCTGGATTCTGACTGGAATCTTTGGTCGTCTCCCCAGAGCTGCTCAGCCTCAACAAATGGGGATCAAAATCTAATTCAATTACATGCAAATACTGATGGGCCTCTTAGAGAGTTCTTAGACTACAGAATAACCTTTATATTTGTCTTTAAAGGTGATACAGTGGAGGAAACAGTATCTCTCTACAGTCCTGTTTTGCATCCTCTGAAAAAAATGGAAGGCAGTCTGTAATTTCCATGGTGGAAGCTGAATTAGGCCCATAGCTTCATGACTGAAGCAATTTGAATAACTTGCATTGCCTGTAAAAAAATACTCAGTAACTACTTCCAACCTATTTTCTTCAATTGCCTAATTTACATAACTTTTTTAATCAGATTAAAATGTGTAGCAGTTCTGAAGGGTAGCAACAAATTAATTTTGAATTTAAGGAACATAAATATTAATAATAGTTAAGTCTTGAAATAAATTGTGGCTTTAAAGTGATATAAAAAATTCTATCTGACCTATGACAGACAAATTGCTCTTCAGCGCAAACCTCTAACTTTCAGACTGAGACAATTTTTCTACCAAAATTTATAAAGCTGTAAAAAACAGACATTTAAAGTATAAGTTCATTGAACGTTTTGCTGGAATAATTGCTGATTATCATATGTTATGTCTGTCTTTTAGCATCTTAAAAATCATACCCAGTGTAACTTTCATTGAGGCAAAGTGTGTACCCTTGCAGAGCTGGGAGAAAAATGTTTGCGAATAAGTCTAGTAAAATATTGTCAGTACTCTGCAACTGGATGCCATTTACTTGACTGCAGTTTCTTTTGCTATCCCTTAATGTGCTTTTTTTTTTTTTGACAAGTAGCAATTTTATTGTCTTTGCAGCTGGCTGCTGAAACTCAAGAGGATTTTTCCTTTGTTTTTTGCTTCCAGTTCTGAATGCAGAAGTGAAAAATCTGGTCCTTTTACTTCTACGGAAAGTATTTACAATTCTCCCAGAAGGCAATTTGAATACAGATTTTTCTCTTGTTGTCAAAGGGTGATTTACAGATGTATGTTTTTTCACTGCGAGTTTGAGCACAGCCAGAAGGTGCACTGCACACCAGTCCTGAGCTTTGCCAAGTGCCAAAACTTGTGCAGTGACATTTGGGTTAATTCAAAGCAATTAACTTCAGCATTATTTGGAATTTGACTTTTTTAGTCCTTTCAGATAAGGCTTCTGAAATTACTTTATTTTTACACTTTATGAGCTTTTGAAATATTTTTTTTTCTTAACACACCTATCTTCTTCTTTTCCCCAAATATTGGCTCTAGGGGCTGAAGTTTTGAATGTGTTTTTCTTGATAATATTTTCTTCCCAAAGACAAGACAGTTTGAAATCCCTACAGCCATTCTCAAGTTATGGGATTGCATCTGGTGCCTCATGATTTCTTACAGGGCTCGTTGTTCCCTTTCTCAGTCCTGTGTCTGATGTTTCATCTTTTATGTAGCTAGTGGACCATGACTAGATTTTTCTTTTTACAGACATCTGCATTGCACAAGGAATTACATTCACCTGAACCTCTTCACCTCTTTTATCCTGAGAGCTGTATCTGTTTTCATTAAAGACTCAGTGGTGAAGTGGATGTACAGCACAGCCACACAGGAGTACCAGTGGGAAGGACTTATAGCCTTCCAGGTAAGGGCAGACACTGTGGTTGTTCTTAGGATATTGGAGTCATCACTGTTGTGTGTCTGCATGACAGCAGGTAATTTAATTCTTTAGCTGATGGCATGATGTGTTTCTGTGGGAAAGTGACATGTACCTGTGGGAAGTTTGCCCCCACTAGACAGAGGAACAAGAAGCTGATCGTTTTGCATACATACATGTATACATACACCATATCTTCTTTCTATGCTGCAGTTTTGTTTCTTTCTAGCAGTGACATGAGGGCATTTATTTTCCTAAGCCAGCACATTTTGTGATAGAACTGTCCATCTGGTCAGCTGGCTGTCCACCAGCTAAGTTGGTTGTTTTTAGTCATCTCTATATAATCTCTTGATGACAGTAAAAAAAGGAAGTATCAGATTAAAATGCAAATTTGAAAGCATTGAGAAAATTGGAGGAATAGGCTAATTAAATACTTCTAATTGATGAGAGAGGATATACAACTCTTCTGTAAATAATGATGAAAGAGTGCCCTTCTTCATTTGGATTTGGAATGCAAAATGTACTTGAAACATCAAAGAAAGGTAGCTTTATTATTTGTATAGAGCTCTCGTGACTCTAAAACATAAGTACAGCATTTGCTGCTGTGGAGTGGTAAAGGGAAACTCTCCTGATGTATCCTTAGTGCCCATCCCTTTCTGACACTGCCTAAGGCAGAAGTGCTAAAATGACTTAGTGAATCTCATATGATGGTTGCTTTTTTTTTTTTTTTCCCCCAATTTATCAGTTGCCAGAAAATAACATTGTAAAATTTAAACATCTTAATGGTTTGGAAATGCTCATACTGGATAGTCAGTCATTTCCTCTTTCCAAAAAACGTACACTTTATGGTTTTACACATGGTTTACTCAGTAGTGGTTTCATCAGGTCTGATGGATATACTAATTAGGTAATCAGGTTTCAAACTTATTTAAAGCCCTACTGCTCATCTCTGTAATTTATCATCTATGAGAGAATTTGCACTTAAATGGGGTGCACTGGCCAACATTGCTATTCTATGAAAATATCTTTTGCTTTAGCAAATAGTCAACCTTACAGCGTCCACTCTTTTCTTTTTAATAGAGAAATCCTCAACTGCAAAATAAAGCATACAGGAAAATGAAAGATTCACTGACTGTTCATCTTTATTCATCGTTTTTAAAATAAAATCCATTGCTTATTGAGGGGAAAATACAGAACACATACCTTTCTTTTTTAAAGGAGTAATGTTGTTGAAGGCATCTGTCTGTGTGCATAGCACCTATTACTGGCTTCTGTCCATTATGCAATAAAATATGTGATTCGTTTAGCAAGCTCTTTTTGTTGAGGAGCAAAAGAAGGAAAGAGAACCAATCTTTTGAGTTAGTATGCTTTTATTCTCAGTCTCTGGTGCATTACTTTGGGCTGTGCTTTTTTCTGCAACAGGAATCACTCAGCTGCCGTTTGGTCTTCGTGATGATGCAATATTGCGTGGCTGCAAACTACTACTGGCTGCTGGTGGAAGGCATGTACCTGTACACACTGCTGGTACTTTCAGTCTTCTCTGAGCAGAGGATTTTCCGCCTTTATCTCTGTATTGGCTGGGGTGAGTTGATTTTTCTGTTTGTCTGCCTGTGGCTGCACTGGCAGATGTATGAGAGGAAAACTTGCATGTCTGTCCTAGTGCTGTCCAGTTCAAGTCCTGCACTCTGCATTCCTTTTTTGTTCCCAATCCCTTACCTTGCTTGGGCTGGAGAATGTGGTCACAGCTCCTGGACGCTCATGGCACACAGGCTGTGGGACACAGCAGAAACTCACCAAACCAGTGGCAGGCACATGGGACTTTCCCTGCAGAACATTAGCTTCCCAGAACAAATTATGTGTGGGTGGTTCCAGCTGGGTGTGGACTTTCTGGACTTTGTGGATTTCATCTCCTGAAAGTTTCAAATTGCATTAAAAGATGTGTTAACTACTTGTGGTGCAAAAGTGCAATGATGCTTTGCATCTGGGTGAGGACAACAGTAAAGAAATGGTGGCCACATGAGGTGGGGGTGATGCCAAGGGGCTGATGAACAAGGGGCTGCTAGCAGGGAGGTGTCAAGTTGGCTAAGTGGCAGAGCAGGTCAAATAGGGATTGTCTGGGAAAAAAGGGTCAGGGTGCATGTGCCATGGGCACGTGAGTGCTTGAAATCAAGGATTGTGATGCCTTGAAATCAGCTGGTTGAGCAAGGGTCACCTTCTGTAGAAAGGCTAAAGCTTTGATTCTTCCACTGTATAGTTCACCTGAAAATACATTACAGGTTGGGATTAATTCTATTTTTGGAGTGATCTTGCATGCACTTTTATTGCATTTTCTCCCTTCTTCTTCTCTACCCTCCCTTTTTGGTGAAAACAGGCTACTTTTGGAAAAATGAAAGTAAATCCAAGTACATACTGCAAGTGCTTTCACAGATGCTAGTTTGAACATTTAAATTGCTTTAACACTCCTCCTCTCTCTATGTACTTCAACTGTGAATATTTTAGCAAATTAGTTCACTGGGAAAATTCATATAAATGGCATATTAGTGTGAATTACCCATTTCTACAAAAACGTGATATATAAGGGGAAAAGGTTTTCTGTAAAATTTATAGTAATAAATAAATAAATGCAAATAATAGCAGTTTCCTGCTGGAGATTTTTAATTAAAGTTCTCTGTCTTCCATATTCTTTCATATAAGGCATGCGGCAAAAACAGCACCATTTTGTTTAACATTTGAACTATATGTTTTAATTAGACCCTCGATTTAATTTAAAAAAAGGGGGAGTGGGAGCTGTCCTGAAGCAGTGACTGAGGTCATGAAAGTAAATGGAAAAGAAATTAGAACAAAATTATATTCAGTCAAATCCTGAGGGGATTATGTTGTTTTATAAGAAAGGGTTAGGCTGCTTTTGGTCTGAATCACTTCTATTTTGAGTTTGTCTCCTGAAAATGCAGAAAGCAGAAACAGATTATGTTATTTACACAAATGGTTTTGCTATTGTATATTGAATTTCTAGATGAGCTTGTGGAAATGAGCAGCAATGCAAGAACTTGGCACTAGATACATGGGTTTCATCCAAACTTCCTGGAAAAGCTCTGTCTGTGCAGTTCAATTGTTACCTGTACAGTTTCTTGCTCTTCCATTTGTGTCTGCACATGCAAACCTTGCCAATGATTCTCCACCTTCAAATGCAGAAGCATCTGCTACTTCAGTGCTCCCAGATTAGTTATACCAGATAACAGTTTTGTCTCTAACCAGTGGGAAGATTCAAAGATTTTCCCCTTTCTTTCTGCTTCTTTGTTTGTGATTCCATTTTTTGGGTGGTCAAGTCCCTCACCAGGTGACTTTCTGCTGTATGTAATGCTCAGAGGATTTTCATTTAATTTGATTTTTGAGCTGCATGATAGCCTCAGTGTAATTCTGAGGCTTCAGAGAAAGCCAGTAGGTTCCTGTTTGAACTGTTGTACTGCTCTTTGAAATAGTTAATCAACTGTAAAAATAAAGCTGGAACAAAAAATAAATATTTATTTGATTGCTGGAGCTCATTTGATACTCTGACCCTTTGCTCCATTAATGAATTGGCTTCTTACAGGATTATTTTTTAACTTGTTCATTTCTCATCATTTGATGAATAATTATGTCTAAAAAATTCATGTTCATATTGCTTAAAAATATGTTCATATTGTTATTTTTTACAAGTATAATTGAAGACTGTGATCACTCTCAGACGTGCTGGAGTCTGCTCCCCTGAAGCCCAGGGTACTGAGCTTGATGTACACCCTCCTCACTACCTTAAGGTCCTTGAATTCCACCATTTCATGGTCACTGCAGCCAAGGCTGCCCTTGAGCTTCATGTTCCCCACCAGGTCCTCCTCGTGAGAGCAAGGTCCAGCATGGTACCTCTCCTCACTGGCTCCTCTGTCACTTGGAGAAGGAATCTATCATTAGTGTGATCCAGGAAACTCCTGGATTGCTTATGTTCTGCTGTGGTGTCCCTCCAGCAGATATCTGAGTGGTTGAAGTCCCCCAGGAGGACCAGGGGTTGTGACTACAAGGATGCTCTGTTCTCTCTACAGAAGGGCTTTCTTGTCAGGCAGCCTACAACAGACTTGCCTATAATGTTACTTGTCCCTGTCTTCCCATTAATCCATAAGCACCTAGTTAGCTTGTCATCCATCCCCAGGTGGAACTCCTTGCACTCCAGCTGCCAGTGATGTGGTGACACTCCCTCCTCCTCTGCCTGGCCTTCCTGAAGAGCCTGTGGCATTCTGTTCCAACACTCCAGTGAGGATCCATCCCACCATGTCTCTGTGATGCCAGTGAGATCATAGCCTTGTAGATACTGGCACTGGCATCCTGCTGGTAGGAGTGGGATGGATTAAAGATCCCATTCCTCAGTAATTTTAGTTTAAAACCCTCATCCCAGGCTTGGCAAGCCTATGACTAAAGATGCCCTTTCCCTTCTCTGTCAGATTCAGCCCACAATAGACCAGTTGTTCCAAGATGTTCCAAATATATTTTTTGTTATATGATAATATCAGGACAGTTCTAAAGTCAGTTATTAGACAGTAGTCCATTTATTATCAGTTCAAATGATTAATTGTTCTTTTCTGTTGAAGTGTTTATAAAGGGAAAAGTCTGTTTGTCTTGCATTATTGTACTTTACAAAACCTAGAAAAGTCATAAAATCTTGATAGACCTATGAAAACTAACATAGTTTCATAAATTGTGAGTCATTTATATTAACATCATGTATATTGATAGGATTCTATGAACCTTCTCTATTACTTGTGAGGTAACTGTATTCCTAATGGCCTTGCTGAGATTTCATGCCATATGAGGCTTTGAGATGGCAGTGTTAATTTTTTCCTATTTCATTTAATATGCAATATGTCTTGCTTATGTCTTCTATTTCTTTGTCAAAGCAGACTTTCATACATTTGTGTCAGCTTTAAGTTCTACATATCTTACTGCAAAAACAATGGTATATTCCATTTTCAACACTGATGGAGAAAAACAAGGCAAAAACACTTAGCAGCATCAAAACCGCAAAATTTTTAATAGGTTAATGGAAGAGCAGGTAGGTGAGAGGTTTTCTTCAACCTGTGTGTCAGCAGAACAGCAGCTGCAACAGCTGTTGATTCACAGAGCCATTTGCACTTGCAGAAAAGAAAATCTGTTGTTATACATTGCTGGTGCCTGGTGCTTCCTTGAGAAATCCTTGCCCATGGATCTCACTTTCTAGAGAGAAGAAAAAACATTTATAAGAAAGGGGTGAAAAAAACCCCTAACTTAACTACTTAACTTAATGATCAAGGTCATTACTTCTTTGGTTTTTTTGTTTCTCAGTATGTCCAGACTGGTCTGAATCAATGTCCAGGATGCCAACCCAGTGTTCATCATGTCTGAACCCTAGGCAGGAGCTGCAGGGCCTGACATTGACTTTCAGCTATCAGTACTGTACTGAGTAGTCTCTGGAGAAGCGCAGTTTATACTGTAAAGCTGCAGTATCAGCAGATTTTAGTGGAAAAGGGACCTATTCACATATTAGGAGTAGAGAGGAGGGAAGAATGGGGAAACAACAGAAAGATCCCACAATGACTCTAAGCATCCAGACCAGGAGACCGTTTTCAGCACTAAAGGCTAAGAAGAAAATGTTAATAAACAGCTAAATATTCTCTGAGCTTCTGTGGTAATTTTACACCCAGTTGCACTTGCAGCAGGAAAATCACCATAAAAAAATAAATAATCTGCTTCCTTCCAAGCCTTGGCAATCCAAACTTGCTCTGAGGAAGAATACTTTGAGGAATGAAGCTATTAAAAGCAAGAAGCCTGTCTAGGGAATCAAAATCTACATCCTGATTGCAAGGAGGATCTGACTGGAGCAGAGCCAGTAAGAAACCTTCCTTCAGAAGTCCAGTATGAATTCACTGTAGCAACAGGATGCATTCATTGCCCTGACCACTTCTTTTCTATTCTCAAATGAAAGCTCTGCTTTAGACAAGGATGTAAAAATAGATTTTGTGTCCAGCCTGATCTTAGTAAGAAATGCATGTCAGGAGTTCGTCTTAATCCTCTTTGCTCACTAAATGAAACTTCCATGATTTTCCTTTTTTTAGGAAGAACAAAAATGTTTCATCTTTTACAGTACTTTTACTCTTTTTATATGTATTCATATTTATTTATAATTTCTTTCAGTTTGTCAGGGCATCATTCTTGCATTCCTTCATCAATCAGTTGACCAAGTCAGACCATCTTGGATGCTTTCTGAGAGAAAGAAGAATGAACTTGGTCTGACAGCAGTAGTGTCCTTCTGGTTTATGTGGCTGATTTTCTTGGGGGTTGAACTTACCACACATGGAAACAAGGAATGTCTGGTTATGGCTAAAATAAAACAGCCCTAAAATGCTGTATTCAGAATATGTCCTTCTTCAAGGGTTTCAGCAGGATGGCAGTGCTGTGGTCCTTCAGAGACAAATCTTCTTCAGAAAGAATCTCTAATCAGCACATGAGGATGAGGGGAGCTTCTCTTGCTCTTCATATGTCTTTCCCGAACTTGCCTCCACGTAAAGTGAGGTACATTACAAAGCTGGAAATCGTAGTGTCTGTAGTAGTGTCAAAGCTACAGTGGTGTGTTTGTAAGAATGGATACCTGCTTGCACGTCGAGGTAAGGGAAAGATGATGGCATAGAATATCACCATCCAGTGACATCTCTCTTGGTAGTGGGGACACTGTGGGTTCCAGAACAAACCCAAGCTTTTCTGTTCTGTTACCAAAATATCTCAGACCTATTAAATGAAAAGACTGATTTTTCCATGTTCCTATCAGGACATGGTAACTTCCATTAGCAGCTGCAGGAATTCTTGCTTCTCTCGTTAGGGATAGTGGAGCATTCTGAAAATGTCACCCTGTGAAGGTTTTCTCAACATTTTGTTCTTTTATCTACCCCATCCTTCTATCATTCTGAAAAATTACTGTTTTTCCAACTTTTTTTTTTCCCCTTACTGTGCAAACACCTGACCAGGTGTAGAATATGTGAACTAGAGTAAAAGTGTGTTGTACTGCTTACTTATGCAGTGGGGTGTTAAGATGTTGATTTGGCAGTTCCATTACTTTCTCATCATCCATAATATATATTATTATTGCAACCTAGAATTCAGATACCCAGTCATTTGAAGTTGAACTTTATTAGTGGAACTGTCAGCAGGCTTATTTTTTAATACACTTGGCAGATTTCATAATCACCATGTAGTGTTCAAAGATCTTGGGTCAGCTGTCAGCCTGCAAGAATTAGGATTACAGAGTTTATCATGATCAGGCTGTTGTGGTTTCTGACATCTTCAGAAGTGATGCAGTACAGAAGGAAAAGTACACTTTACCATTTCCAGAATTCAGAGACTTTTCTCTGGTCAGTTAGTCTCAGAAAGGATCCATCTCAGAGCTTTCTGTATGACAAAAAAGCAAAACCAGAAAGAGTTCAGACAACACCTTAAATAAATGCTTCCTATAAATGAGTGCAGTTTTTTTTCTTGGCTATCTGATATACTTTGAATAGCAGCAGCAGAAGAAAGAAGTGTGAGACTGAAACTCAAATGCATCAAAAGTATTATGCTGGTAGCCTGGGAATGGAATACACCACTGATTCTGTTAATGAAACATAGTCATCTGTGGTGTTAGTGAGTTGTATTCAGTCTACTTCCACTCCCTGCTCAAACCAGAGAATTCTCGAGTGAGTAAGGTAACCAGAATAATGTATGTTTTTTTGCTGGTTAATACAGGTAAATTTGATATCAAGATTGTTAATTAGTCTTTGGAGATCAGTGATCTTTGCAAGCTACAGCTATTGCAGAGATGCTTCAGATTTGCTCTTTTGCTGTGATAGAATGACTTCTACAGGCTTAAAATAAATTAGGGAATGTTCTTGAGGCAGTCTCCTCTTTAGATCTTTACCAGGGCTTTGGAAAACTGCATTTATTCCCATCTACTGAGACTGTATCCCAGTTAGTTTCTGAAGCAACCCATTTCTTAGGACAAGGCTTTGTGAATTTGGTATATGTCAGGTGGTATCCATGCAGTAAGGTTTCAACATCAGTGCAAATTAATGTGTGTATTGCACTGTTAAGTCTTGGTGTCTCAGACTAAAATGTGCATTGCCAGCATGGAAAAGAGTGTGACTGATGGTGCAGCAATACCGAGACACCAGTTGCATGCATCACAAGTGGGAGTGGGCAGAGAATATTGAACAAGTTGCTATATACTTGCTGCCTATTAATTTGTGTAATACTTACATAGCTGATACAATTCTATTATCCCTAGGCTCTTTTGAAATATAGTATTATGTTGTAATGCATTTAGAAAAATGGTATAACCCAAGCTGCTACCCCGAAGTATAGAATGTAAGCTTCTTCCCCCTTATCTCTTTCTCCCTAGTTCTTCTTATTGGCTGTGTGAATATAATCCATGCTCTTTCCCCTACCTTCAAAAAGACACATGTTATCAATATTCTTCCTCTTTCCCTCCTGCTCTCTTTCTCCACGGGTCCCAAGAACAAGAATAAAGCTGAACTTCCATCTCAGCAAGGGGAAGAGCCTCATTTTTAGCCCTCTGGTCGATGCTATATAAGATCTCCCCTGTTTCCCTGGCTGCAGCTGGGCAGAGAGTAGCAACAGAGAAGCAGGGGATATAGAAATAATAGCAGTATTAATAATAAGTTCTCAATTCAAATATCAAGTGATTTGATTAAACATGGAGAGATTTCTCATGAATCCAGAAGACTGAGATATCCACAAATCATTATTGTTATCACTTGATCTATCAAATGGTATATCCAGTGAGATACAGCCTTTGTGCTCTCAGTGTTTGTGTCTTATCCTGTAAGTTTCATACTAAGATGTCTTAATGCTCAGCAAAGTCAAGAAAGGAATAATTCAAACTGTAATTTGTTTCTGTGAATCGAAGTCTCATTTGGTTTGGAAGCAATGTACAGTGAGGCTACTCTTAATCTACTTATACAACTATCAAGGCAGCATAGAGGTTTTGGTAACTTTGCTCCCAAAATACTAAGTATTTTCAGTAAGTAAATCCATGGAACATGGTAGCTATTTGCCCAAATAATCTCTATTGAATTAATTATCTTTGCTATTATTCTAATTATTGTTTTTTTTCCTTGCTGCTATTTTTTATCTCCTTTCATTTTTTTTTAATTAACTGATTGAGGAGAATATTATTATTATTTAGTGTCTGTAGTATTTAGCTGTTCTGATAGCAGAGAAATTCTACAGTGCAACAACAGTGAAGGTTTTTGACTGATAGTACCCAATAAAGATACTGCTTAAGGTATTCAGACTGTGGGAGATCACCCATTTGCCAGTGGCTTCTGCTGCCATTAACTGTGGATTTGCCCTGCACAGAACTAACTGCTGTAGCCTGATGTTCTTATGGTCCCTTATTTTACTGGTTCTTAAGAATGAAGTAACAAAGTAAGCTAAATGTTGCTCTTTCTGTACAATGCACATGAAGCATCAGACACCGTCCAAAGAGGAATTAGACAGTCTTGATCTATCCTTCAGCAGATATTCCTCATCTTGCCTTTTGACTCACAATCTGGTTTCCTTCCTTGTGTGTATTTTTATCATTCTCTGTACTGAGTATTGGTTGGTAGATGCACTTAAAATTGTTTTTAATAACCTAGGCTCTTCATTAATGAAAGGAGTTAGAGAGCCTTCACTGTAAAGCAGGTAGTGTGTGGCAACTTACTTGGCTTGTCTCACTGCCCTTTACACACCAGATGAACTGACCAGCTATAGGCTATGCGCTGTCAGGTGAGGGTAGGGCCAAGCCTCTCTTCACTGCCAGTTTCATCTTATGTGTTTTCTGCAGCCACTCAAGTTCACACCAGTTCCACAGTCTGAACTGGGACGTCTCTGTGAGCGAGGACACTTGCTGAGTGTGCCTACACTCACTCTGCCATGGAGAGCATGTAGGGTTGGGCGTGCTCCAGCCTCAACACCAATAGACAGTCTGAACTTGGTCCTGCTTCAGTACAGTGTAGGTGTCCTGGGGTAACTTTATGATACTGGTATCCCCAATCGTCTGGTTTATGTTATACATTAAGTTCTGCACCTTTAAGACTGGCTCTGAGAGCAAGAGAGGGGGTAGAAGAAGCACGCAGTTTGTGTTAAAGAAAACATCACTCCCACACATCTCGCTCCTGGACTGTGGTGTCTGCAGCACGGACAGACAGCGGGACAGAGCTTCTCTCTGGTTTTTAGTTAGTTTTAGCTAGCTGAGGCAGAGGAGTTCCCCGGACCTTTGTTTTTTCCCTTTTTTCCTGGATCTGTGCAAGCCTGCTCTGGACTGAACACCCAGCCAAACCCCGGGAGCTCACGCCTGTGGCCCACCGGGGCCTGGGCTTTGGCACTTTCCAGCACCGGAGGGACTGATAAGAACCTGAGCGAGCCGTTCACCACATGAAAAGGACTTTTCTTCCTAGACTTGCCATCCCATCGAACAGCAAGAGGTTTTATTATTATTTAATATTACTCAATTTCTGTTAAATAAACAGCTTTTTCCACTTCTCTCCAAAGAATTTTTTTCTTTCTTTTCCCAGACCAGAAAGTGAGGAGGGGCATTTCCCTGGAGAAATCCCCATTTGGAGTTTTCCTCCCTAATTTGCCCTAAACTAGGACAGTAGGTGACCCACAAGCAGAAATTTAGGCACAAACATTTTGGTCAGAACACACTGCACCCCTCTCTACCATGAATACAGAGGCTAGTAGAGCTTCCAAAAATTTAACTCCCTTGGCTTCTCTGTGAAAATATCCACAGAAGAAGTGGTGAATGCCTGTTATGGGGCACTGGTGTTGTTCATTTTTCATGCCTGTTGAGAACTAGGTGAGAGTCCACTGTTCACGGCAATCTGTGTTGGATAGGAGCTGCAACCCTGACACCAGTTAATTATGTTGCTCATCTTTATGGTGGGGGCAGAGAGAGTTGTTCTTCTCTCTGCTTTTCTCAGTCTCAGTGTCAATGTCAGCCTTGTCTCCTCTCTTTTCAGGTGTGCCAATGCTGTTTGTTATTCTCTGGGGAACTGTCAAGTACCTTTATGAAGATGAGGGGTTGGTTTAGTTCTGATTTTTATAGCTATCTCATTTGTGCTGTATGTGTGCACCAGCAGGTCCCTGTTTGCTTTCTGTTTAGTGTGGTTTGCTTTGGCCATGTGCTGAAACCTCACATAATTGCTTCTGTTTTGTCTGAAGGTCTTGCATAACATTTCAGAAAGGAGCATAAGTTTTTACTGATCAGAATTTTCTGCATGTCTGAATGAATCTGTTCTTTTGCAGGTCAAGGAAAGGTATATTTTGTATTTCTGTACTTATAGTAACAACAATAGCAGTCATCCTACCCAAACAAGACCACTCATGATACTGTGCTTTTGGCAGTAGTGTTTACAATAGTTTCAGAAGAAGACAGCAGCCTCCCACAGGATTCTGCCTGCAATTTGTAGTGATTAGCCTATGCCTAGCAGCAGAGAAGTGATTGCCTTTTCTTGTTTAAGCTCTCATTATTTAGATTTTCCTAAAATAAAGGCACATTCTCTGTCTGCTTATGTTAGTTTGTGCTGAAGCACAAGACTGCTGTAAGACACAAAATACTTTTTGTCCATTTTTCCATGGTGGCTGTTCTGAAAAAAATTACATTTGTATATGCTTTATAAATAGCTATTTTACAAATAGCCCTGTAGCTTGTTGGTTTTGGTTTTAGTTGTGTTTTGTTTTTTTTTAAAGGGAAGAAAATGGCTTATTCTTTTTAGAGATAGTGGCTGACTAGAAATATTTAGGTAGCTTTCTTTTTGAAAAGAAATAAATCTATGCTCTTTAATTTTTATTTTAAATTTATTATTTAATGGGTTTACCTCTTACTTGGTTTCCAAACTACCCAACAAATACTTTTGTAAAGGATCCTTTTCTTTTTTTTGGTTGTTTTTTTTTGGTTTTTTTTTTTTTTATTCTCCCAAACACAATAATTGCTGGACAGATGCTGCAATATAAAAATTCAGTTTAGTCAGAGCCACCTCCAAATAGTTTTCTGGTGTTTCTGAGTATTAAGCACTAGCTTGCTTTTTTTTTTTTTTGCTTTTTTTTTTGCTTTTTTTTTTGCTTTTTTTTTTTTGTCTGTATGTATGTTCCTAGTACTGAACAAGTTCAGTCAAAGCTTCCTTTTCTGGCTTAAGTAATGCTAGGATTTTTTGACTTTCCTTTTCAAGGTTGACTTGATATTCTGTAGCAAGATTATGTCTGTATTGATGTAGTGCAGGTTTTGTTGAAATTACCAGAATAGGTGTAGAGACCATGCAGCCTCTGCTCTGAATAGGCAACATTCCATGGGCATGTCTTCCCATTTATGTAGAAAATGTATTCAAAGTGCTCGTGCTGTGCCTCCCACATTATGTGGTGCTCAGAGCTGATTTATGTTTTCTATTAAGGAAAACTGTCATTCACTACCTTCAGCAGACCTTAAAAGGGTCAATTTTTCACATTATTGAATTTTCTAAATCTTGTTTAAACATTTGTAAAATACAGCAATAAATAACCACATGCAGCAGCTGGTCTGAAAGGCAAGATTTCTGTGCCTTGAGGGGGCATTTGCTGGAGCAGCGAGGGATATCTCTCATGCTGTTTGCCATAGCTCTGTCACCATGCAGTAGGCTGTAAATTTCATTTGTGATTTAACTACTTCCCTGGCTATGAAGAATAACTGGAAATAAATGTGGTCAGGGCCAGGAATCTGAGGCAGTCCTGTGAATGTAGCCATTTGAGTAATGGACTGAAGCCTGCCAGACTTGGTTGGTTGCACACCAGCTTCTTCTTTCCTCACATGTGCAAGTATAAACTCCTTTAAAATGCAATTAGTGTTTAAAAAAATGAGCTATTCAAAAATATTTTGTCTAGATTACAAATACAATTAAAGGCAATCTGTTGTTCTTAGTTATTAGACTGTGCCTAAAAAGCTAATGCTTACACATTTTTGCTTCAGTCTGCAGTTAAGTATGGGAGCAAAATAGTCAGCCTTCAATCCTTTTTTTCCATCCACCTGTAGCAATTCAAGGTAAAAATTCACTGTTTTCACTTTTTGAAGGAGAATACTGGATTGATAAGCAAAGACAGAAACATCCCGCTAGCATTTTTTTTACGTTGGACAAATTCTCCATTCATGGCTCTGAGGCTATTAGTTGCCAAGCATCTTCTGAGAGGTGCCGAGCAAACTGTAGGGATAGATCCGAAGCACAATAGATATTGGTCTATTTATCAGTGTCATAATCACAGAAAGCACAGATGGGCAAGAAATCATGCAGAGATCTACCAGTTTTATTTTCTGTATAGTTTAATAGCCATGACACCTTAATTGACCTGCAATTTTTTTTGTTATTGCGCGTATTTGTATAAATTTAAAGGTAGCTAAAATTGATGTGTGTCACAGGAGGCAAATTAACACAGAAATGTAGCAGAGTTAATGTAAAGAATTGTTTCTCAGCCTCTGTTATTATAAATTTTTAAATTGCATCTGCTCCTACTGTATCTAGTGAGAAAAGTGGAACTCCACTTCCATCTATGCCTATTACCCCATCAGTCTTGAGGTGTTCAAATAAAATTATTCAAAGTCTCCACGAAGCTGGCTCCCAGTCACATGTGCCAGTTAAGATGTTCTGTAACTCAGATTCTGGCTCAGGTACACTGAACACAGTCTGCACACCTTTTTTGTTCAGTACCTAAAATGCAATTTGAGGCTGTAGAGCTGCTGGTGGCAATAATATGCTTTTTGTACATGTGAAATTGAAGGAAAAACTATATCCCGAGCTCTTCTCAGACTTGCAGTCCCTGCATGGAAATGTGGAATTTCCACAGCCAAGCTGCTACACTTTCCTCTCTTGTAAATGAGCACATGTGTGTAGATATTAAATGCAAAAAGCAAGCAGGGAAGAGAGCCTGTGTGAAACTAAGTCACACAGGCTTCTCACTCAGGCCTGGGAAAACATGAGAAAGAATCCAATCAGTCCTTGGTGAAGGACAACAATCTGCCAGTGTTGTTTAGTCAAGGGGTGTTGTTCCACTTATGGTGATGTGTACCTTTAATGACCAGAGTTTTACCTCTCAGACATGTGTGTAAAAGGAGATTAAGAATAACAAACTTTGCTCTCTTGGACAGTGCAGCTAAGAGAGTCATGTTGTACTACTTCGCCATTACTAATACAGTGTGACACATGTGGGTGTGTGCTTGTAGCATGGATCCCTCCCAGGTGCTGCATGGTTTGCTCTTTTCCCTTAGACTGTACCACTACAAGGCTGGAGCGGGTTTCAGCTCCACCAGTGTCACCCAAGCTGATTTTCATCGGTCTGTTAAGAAGCCTTAGGGAAAATTGTGTATATGTATGTTTTGGCAGAACAGATTTGGCAGATCTGGAGATGAGGAAAAACATTTTTTTGGGGGAAGAAACTTATGTTTCATGTAGTGCTGTTTCCTAGTTTGTTTTCTAGCCTGTGTAGCTCAGGAACCTACTGGCTTTACTGGTGACTGTTGCTTTTGAGTAATGCTGAGCAAGAGGCTAAAAATGTCATTTCATAGAAATATTAAGAATGCTGTCACTGCAGCAACAAGGCAAGTGGCACATGAGCACTTCCCTAACACCTGGGCCATCCTACACAGATACGGCCCATCAGATAGTGGTGGTGGATGGCTGTGGCCAGAGGAAAGGAACTAGATGTACAAACCCTCAGTTTAAGGTTCACTTCAGCCCAGTGATCCCGAACTGTGGCTGCCATGACTTTTCTTGTAATTTTTCTCCCGTATTGCTCAAAGAGACAGGAATTTTAAAAGGTAAAATGAGACTGGTGGTAAATGAAGTATTATATTGCTGCAGCATGCTACTTACTTGGCAGAGGGCTCAGGTCAGCAAAAGTTAGGAAGTGTTGCTCCCGTTCTTGATTTTATTTGTTTATAATTTTTGAAACTCCCAGTGGGCCTGAAACTTTGGGCATATGAACTGAAGGAGCTGGAGTTTGCAGCTGCAATTGCTTTCCCCTGGTTGAAATTAGTAACTCCTTTTTCAAAAGAAGGAGAGATAAAATAGATGACTGATCTCAATATTGATATGAGAATAATGATGGTAAGTGATGGGATAAAGAACTAATAAGTAATTAAATGAGATGATCTGACATTGGAGACTAAAGAAAAACAAAAAATAGTGCAGGATGAGGAGGCTAGGAATGACAACAGAAAGATCAAACAGATTCCTCCCCTTCTCCTTTCAGCCAAATGACAAATTTGACCTTGGTTTTAATGGAGTAAATCTTCACAATTAGTGGATGGTAATTCACAGGAAATTGTGGAGGAGAGCTAGCCATTAGTGGGCAAGAAAGGCCAGTGAATAGTATCCAGTTGGATTATGATAGCTGCAATAGTACAAAGCATTCAGGATTTCTAAGAAGCAGCTGCATCTGTTTCCATGTCAGCATGATGTGCTTTCCTAGTATCTAGCCCTTAATACTGTTTTCCATCTGCATTGCTGGAACAGAAAAAGCAAGAAATGTTAGTAATGAACTGAAACTTCTCCTTCATCTCCTTTTTGTCCTCTTATTAGTTGCTGGACCAGAAACTATAATATGAACTACTGGCTGATCATCAGACTGCCCATTCTTATTGCCATTGGGGTGAGTCTGAGACATGTGCTGTGAGATGGCAGATTTTCCTGAGAACAGGACAATATGGTACAAATATGCATACATGGCCATTACGCATGTCCAAAGGCTAATAACCCTTGAGGCTATTTATGTTTTCATTCAGAAATGTCATTTTATGAAGCCAAATTAGTTTCTGTCACTGAAATTCCAGACTAGCATTTTGTTTCTTTAATTTAATTAAGCTGTCATGTTGTAGTGGCAGAAGGTGGTAACTGAACAGCATTCTGCAACAGTTGCATTAACTCCCCTGCAAGCCGGAGGTATGGAAGGTAGTTCAAGGAGACCACAGATACTATTTCTGGTATTGGGCTACAAAAAACTGCAACATGTGTAGTATTGTGTAGAAATGTTCTGCAGACACAATACTGGGTCGGGCTCAGACTTCAATACAAGGCAAATGGGCCAACCCACGCCTTCGCTGTGTCTCACTCCCCAGAGAGTAAGTAGAGTCCCCTGTTTTGTGTAATGAACTGCCATGTTTTCAAGGGTGGCTTGAATTTAGTCCCACATTTCTTTCACATTTAGTCCACAATTCCTTAGCAAGGAGTTGAGTTCCATGGTAAATTCTGCAGCTGCTGCATATCAGGATGCACACAGACCTACACATGCATACATGAATCAGTGTTTTTGATTACTTATGCACATGTGTTTATTGATAGTGATATAGATTCTTTAATTTCTCCAGGTGAATTTCCTCATCTTCATCAGAGTTATATGCATCATCATCTCCAAACTGCAGGCTAATTTGATGTGCAAAACTGACATAAAATGCAGGTATGTTTTAAGGTGGTCTGACACTTTTCATGCTTATCACAATAAAAGTAGACAATGACATATATGAAAGGAGTGGGTTGACAAAGGTTGTTAAAGAGCACAAGCCCCTGAGTAATGCACAAGTGTGGTGTCACACATTGGTGTAACTGTGTAGACAGTCAGTCCCCAGAAAAGTCTAGTGCAGCCAAGGCAGCTTGATGTCTGTCACTTTACAGTCTTCCATTAGACTGGATGAATATTAACTGAGCAGATTTTTTTAAAATACTTGCAGCATATGTAAGTACTGAATGTTAGAGTCCTTGAAATCACCAAGAAAGGCAGCAAAGCTGGTGTAAGGGCTGGAAGGAACATCCTGTGAGGGCTTCTGACTAGTTTAGTTTAGAGCAAAGGGCTCTGAGAGATGACCTCATTGCCTTCTACAGTCCCCTGAGGAGCAGAAGTGGAGAGGGAGGTGATGAGTTCTTCTCCCTGGTATCCAGGGATAGAATGTGTGAGAATGGTTCAAAGCTGCACTAGGGGAGGTTTGGATTGGATGTTAGGAAGCATTTCTTTACTGGGAGGATGGGAAAACCCTGTAACAGGCCTTCCTAGAGAGGTGATCAATGCCCCAAGACTCTCAGTGTTTAAGAGGCATTTGGATTAAGAACATGCTTTAAGTTTTGAACAGGTGGTTGTTGTAGGTTCCTCCCAGCTGAAGTATCCTATCTCATTTTAATTTCAACAAAATAATATGGGTTGTTAGAAATAAAAGCTTTCACTTCAAGGAAGACAAGATGGGATCATTTTGAGTTTTGCTCCATGCTCTTAATAGTTGTTTTTGGGACAAACTTTCAGTCTTGAATGCATGAGATATTTCCAGAGAGATGTCAGGGCTGTTACAGAAATGTGCAATCTTTGGTTTGCAGGCTTCAATCTATCCATGTCTATATTATTCCTGTTATTTAATCACCGTGCTAAGATTCATTGTTGCATCCTTCATTTCTGCATCTTCACTTTTGTATCACAGTCTGAAAAACAATGTAAGAATAACAAGTTAGCTCTTGAAGTGTGGAGCTACATGCTGTGGTACTGCTGCTGGCACTGGATTTAACTACTTTGCCATTGGCTATTTCGATGCTGCAGCCTTCTAAACTAGACACAGCATGTATTTTGGTGCATTCTTATCACTGTAGAGTTGCCATGTATGTTACCTACCTTCTTTACCTCACATGAAATTTTGGAAATACTAATGATTTTTGAAAGTTCAAAGCAAAGATGAGGACTTGTCTGAGCTGGAGGCTTTGATTCCAAGCCCATGTGTACAGAAAACGTAGTATTTTCAAAGCATCACAGTGAAAGGACAAGGGCAGAAGTCACAACTTAGAGCAAGAGAAATTCCCCTTGCATGTAAGGTGAAAATTAGTTCACAGTCATGGTGGTCTGATGCTGGAAGAGAGGCCCAGAGGAGCTTTAGATGACCTTGGAGATACTCAGAACTTGGCTGGAGACAGCCTTGAGTAACTTGCTGTGAGCTGGAGCTGGGTTAGAGACTTCCAGAGGTGCCTTCCAACCTGAATGGTTACATGACTCAGAAGAGCAGTTGATCGCTCTCAGGCACACAAGATCTACAAAGGTGTGACAGCCCTTCTACTTGTGTGATTTTGCATCAAAGTGACTTGTGACTTCTCTCAAGACAGCTTGTTGTGAGATGTTGGTAAGTTCTGTGGCCCAGGAAGCTCTCACATGATCCCCAGTCATCTTTCACTAACCTGTTGGGTGGCTGGTATGTATGTCTATCAAAAGAGAATTAAGGATCGTTCTTGTGATTTTTTTCCTGTGGTAGTGTACCTTCAGCTCTCTCACAGGTGAATAATAATTTATTTCAGATTGGTTTGTCTTTCAACCTTTGCTAGCTGTGTCTTTGAACTTGCCATCCTCGTTTCAAGAAAGTTTGATTGCTTTGACAAAGTGTTCTGCAGTTAGATAGTTACAATTTTTGGAAGATTTAACACAGCACAGAGGTGGGAAGGAACACCAAGTGCTCCTCCCTTTGCCAAGAGATTTTTAAAAGATTCCAGTTATTGATAGATTATGTCTTTCAGGATATCAAGAAGGTAGGTTTTGGTTCTCCTTCCCAATTACAGGAGGAGAAAAGAACACAGAGGAATGACATCACAGGTACAAGAAAGCACATGGCTCCTTACTGAATTTGGAAGATTTTCCAGATGAAATACAGTCAGTAGCCAGATACAGAGCTTTGCTCTCACCAATAAATGGTCTCCAAGTGAAGTGGTAGGTGAGGTTAAAACTTGTAGGAACTTACTCAGGTTATTTTGAGTAAGTTTTTAACCTGCAGCCTCTAGAGGAGGACCCTGTGTCACAAAGTGGTGCAGCAACTTACCAAAGTTGAACCTGTGTCAGAAACAGAATGCAGAAATGGTGACTCCCAGTGATCATTTGGATCAAAAATGGTCTATTCAGTGCATTGTGTTTTTAAAATTTCTTGTGATCTTAGGTTGGCCAAGTCTACGCTGACTCTGATCCCACTGTTGGGGACTCATGAGGTCATCTTTGCCTTTATTACTGATGAGCATGCCAGAGGGATGCTGCGCTTTGTGAAGCTTTTTACTGAGCTCTCCTTTGCTTCATTCCAGGTAGCACTCACAGTGTGCCCATGGGCATAAGATATTTTTTAAATGCTATTTGGGGTCCTGCTTTCTCTTTCATTCATTGCATGCTCCTTGTTCCTTATATTTCTTAGTTTAGCTCTGAATGTTACAGGATTATGACAGTGGAAGGGAAAAAGTGTAAGGACTAATATTTAAGAGCCAACTTTACTACAATAAGCTGATATTCCTGTCCACATATTAATATTTATTTCCCATGGTTCACCTCAGGGCAATAACAAAATTGTGATTTCCTGTAATTGTACAGTGGCATTGCTGAAAGCACATTTTGTGCTTTCTCCAGTGTTTCTTAGACTCCTTGGAAAACCTGGGAGGGGAGAGGTAGCTGTTTCTAGCTGTAATTGCGTGTGAGGAGGGTGTAGACTTACTGTGATTTTTGTTTAACTGTTGCCTTAGGTAAAGGCATTTCAAATGAGTCTCCTTGTAAGGAAATCATTATTGTTTCCCTGCACACTCAATCGTTCCCTGTTTATCAGTCACAGAGCTGTATTTAAGACCACTGTGAATTACTCACAAAGTGTTTAGGACTTAAAACCTTTTCTTTGTAAGGAAGAAGGAGAAAGAAAAGAAGAAGGAGAAACAAAAATAACAGATTGAGGAAAACAACAACTCCTTTTTCCTAAGATCACATGCTTTGAGACATAGTTTGGTCAAACCTCTGCTCTGCCGTCAGAATTGACAGGCAGCAAGGATTTTCCACCTCTCAGTCTTATCAGACATGTCAGTGTGGATCCTCTAGCCCTTTGCAACTGAGTTTGGCAAAGTGAGGAAACTGTTCTGCTCACTGTTCTGGTTTTTGATTTCAGGGGCTGATGGTTGCGATTCTTTACTGTTTCATTAATAATGAGGTAAGAGAGAAACTATTTGTTCCAATTTGCCTTATCAGCATACACTATAGGAAAAGGAAATTGAAAATGGTCTTGAACTGCTAAATTGTCCTTGTTCAGGACTTTTTTTTTTTTTTACAGACCTCTGCATAGGTCTGTGGGATAACTCATCAGTCAAATGTGGTTGGAAGGAATTCAGGTAGTATAATTTACAGTCACTATTTGTAGATGTGGAATCTCACAAATAGTCTTGCTTACAATTGTGTAGCTTACACTGGTGGATTCTTTAATTAAGAATTATAGCTGCTCTTCTTGATCTGTCTTATAGCACTTCTTATTTGCCTTTTTTGGTGAATGTGGGAGTGAAGCCCATTTTATTCTATGAACTCAGCTCAGCTTGCTGGTTGGAGAGTCATCATGGCTATTGCGGTACAGTTTGGTTTCATCTGGTTTCCCTGTGTCCCAGCTGCTTAAAAGCATAATCACTCTCTCATTAAAACTGAACTTCACAGAGTGGTAAAACTCACACACCCAGAAGAAATGTACCTTTGGCTTTGAGTTAATTGATTGCAAGTACCATCTTCTGTGACTTCATACGAATCCCAAACCTGTTGAGGTTCTATAAAAAAAATCTTTGCAAAGAATTTAAATGAAGTCTGTTCTAAACTATACAAGAATTCTTTTCCTAAGCTAAATGAGAAACTGTCTTCTGACACACTGTATGTGTCCAAAGACTATCCTTGTTTGCAATGTGGTCTGCATTTTATTTTTGTCTGTGACTCATTGACTCCTTTTTCTTTTTCCTTAACCATACAGAATGAAAGTTCTTTGCAAGTCCTGGTGCCTAGATCAATAGTAGAAGTTAAGATAGAAATTATATTAATGTCATTTTTTAATATCTACTTCTGAAAAAAAAATAAGAATTTTTTCATATTTCAGTCTTATTTTGCCTGAAAGATTCTGGATTTTCTCCAAACTTGCTCTGAAGCCAACAGTAGGATCTTATGAGATTCCCTGTTACCACCAATGTTCTTTGCAAAATGAGCTAGGCTTAATATGACCAGTTTTTCTTCTGTTAGTGCTGCTTTCTATAAGAAATATTTTAACCACAGAGATGCTGCCTTTTTCCACCACTTAGCTGAAGATGGTTCAGATTTCATTGTCTGTAGCCTTGGTTTTCCTTTTTGCATTCTTGTCACAATGGAAGTATGATTCAGTCTCTTCTACTTCAAAGAATCTGTCCTGATGCCAGGACTCCTGAGTTCTTGAAATACTACCCAGTCCTCCCTTTTGCTTTTAATTTCTTTTCATTCTCTATACCAACCATTAATTAAACTCTTCCATTACCTTAGTTCCATCTGACTTTAGACTTACCTTCCTTTCACTATCACTTGCTGAGATTTTTTTTGCCAAAATTTAGCACTTTTTATAATTAGATTCCAGATTCATTGCCACACTGTAAACTTCCTTCCCCATCAGCTGCAAAAAGCTCAATCAAGAGCTCTCTGTGAGAGATCTTCTCCAGCTTTAACCTCCATGACCGTCTTTTTCAAGTTCTCCTATTTCTTTCTTTCTTTTCTCTTTTAAAATACTCTGCATAAAAATTTTTCCTTCCACTTTCTCACGTCATGGTTTAACCTCAGACAGCAACTACACACTGCACAGCCATTCGGTCACTCCACTTTGGTGGGATGGGGAAGAGAATTGAAGGAATAAAAGTGAGAAAACTCTTGGGTTGAGATAAAGACAATTAAATAGGTAAAGCAAAGTAAAGCAAAACAGGGAATTAATTTACTACTTCCCACTGGCAGGCAGGTGTCTCCCAACTTCTTGCACACCTCCACCCTGCCTGCTGTCAGGGTGGTATGAGAAGCTGAAAAGGCCTTGGCACTGTGCAAGCCCTGTTCAGCAATAACGAAATAATCTCTTTATTACCAACACAATTCCAGCACAAATAGAAAACACAGCACCATACTAGTTGCTATGAAGAAAATTAACTCTACCCCATCCAAAATCAGCACATCATGGAAGCTTTGTTCTTGCTATCCTTTTTCCTGTATAGCTAATTCCTGAAGAATCTTATCAACACAGGGAAGCTACTAGGATAATTACTTTGCTGAAGGATCTGTAGATCTACTTCTGTGCTCAGGAACTGCCTCTGCAAAATAAATCTTAACCAATTCCCTTGCTTATACATTCAAAGCCGTCTGGGTGAAAGGTCAATTCAACACAGGCAGCAGAGCTGCTTCCTACCCTCTTCCTAACTCCTGTAGAGAAAACTGATATCATGCCAGTCATATCCATTCCTAAGATAGATGCATTCCTACATTCTTTTGTTCAGGTCTTCCATTCACTTTATCTCAGTTTTGCAGGCTATTTGTATCATAGCTCAAGCCTGTCATGTCCAGCTGGAGTAAAGACTTATTTTCTCCCTTTGGCTGACCTAAAGTACCTATTTCTATCACTCATTGACTTACTGTCAGTCACTACGGTCATACTTTCATTCATGATTTGCCAGTAAATGCCTGCCAGTGCTGCCTTATTGTTTTCCATACCCACAAAAGGTGCCAAGTACTGGAGTGATGATATGGTCAATTCTTTTCCTGCAGACACTATGGTTCCTGGGTTTCTGCTGTCATCTGACCATTCTCCCTCATTCTTCTATGCCAAGCTATCCCAGACACACTGTCTTTCTCTAGTGTCTTTGTGCACTTTTTGACACAACCAACCCCCCTACCATGGTAAAATACAAGCATCTGTTTCAGCATCTTTTCTTCTGACTGATTTGGTTGTGACAGTGGAGGTCAGACTCTGGATTCTGACAGATTGTCAGAAACACAGAGCTGAACATCCACCAGGATGTTCAGTACAAGGGCTGTAGCCCAGAGCTGACAAGCACTGACAAGCACCAGGGGAAGACAATTAATTTTGTAAGGTTTTGCACCTTTTTTAGGTCAGCCTCTCAAATTCAGTATTTCACAGTGAACAAGCAAAGAAAGCAGACATACAGCAGCTGGTTCCCTAGGAAGTTTTCCGCAGAATATGAAGGTTTCAACAGCCTGGACACGACAAACCTATGCTGAAACTGTGCCATCAACCTACTTAGTCTTTTGGTAGTCAGTATGAGATCTTAAAATAAAAGAAAAAGCATCTCTCCAGAGAAGGCTCCCTTAAGTGACCCATCTACAGTGAACTTATTTTCAGGCCAAAGTACACACCATAATGAACTTATTACTGTGGTTGAACTCCTGCCTTTATGTAGAGTAACAAGTGTGGAATTTTATATCCTCTGCCTTATGTGTTAAAAGCTAATGGAGGTTCTTAATTCAATCAAGTGGCAAGAACTTTGCTTATGGAGCAGGAAGACCTAATTCTGTTCTTGTTTAGCAGTTACAAAATCCTGGATAAAGTCCCAAACCAGTGTAGAGATTACAGAGTTTAACTCAGAACCTGTGACTAGATGAGCATACTTTGTAGCTTTAAGAAAAGCTGGTATCTGGAATGAGATATTGTAATTGCTGTTTGAGGCGGGACAAACACAGTCTCTAACTTGCTTAATTGTTGTTTTCAGTTCTGAATAAACATTCGGTTTTGTATGAAATATAAAGAACCCACATAAATATTCAGAGAACAAAAATAATGTTTAAATCAAACCAGAAGTCAGAACTCTTAAGAATACCTGTGGTGCAATATTGAGCAGAAAGCTAGTCTTCTCATCGGCTTCATGGCTGATAAGCAAAGTCAGCTTAATTGTTAGTACTGGTAGGGCATAGAGTGCAATCAGTATTGCAGGTGAATACAACTTAGAGCAAAATAATGAAGGTAAGATTTTCTGGTGCATAAAAGAACTCCTTTTCTACAAGTAAAAATGAATGTCATCATTATTGTAAATGTGGAATGGCCTACAATGGATTAATGAGATAATTGGATAATTGGAAGTGATAATATTGCAGTTTTAAAGCACTTCCAGCTTTTCTCAGTCGTGTGGTATCCTTGTTTTTTTCTGATGGAGTAATTTAAAGAACTGATTAGTTCTACATTCATTCCTTTTGTTTCCTTCTTTGCTTCTGTTAGGTTCAGATGGAGTTTCGGAAAAGCTGGGAGCGCTGGCGATTGGAACACTTTTATGTCCAGAGAAACAGCAGTATGAAACCTCTGAAGTGTCCAGCCAACAGCATCAGTAGTGGGGGCACAGTAGGCAGCAGTGTCTATGCTGCCACTTGTCAGGCCACGTTCAGCTGAGATTTCTGCAGATGAATCAGACTAAGAACAATGAACTGTTTAATATACCTGAAAACCCTTAAATACCCAAACTTGTGGCTTAAGTTTGCTATCTCCAGAAAGAAACTTAAGCATATGCTGCCCATCACCTGCAGGCTGTTGGCCAGAGTTTCTAGGGAAAGCAATCTGCTAATGTAATCAACAGATCAGAGGAAAAATTGGTCACATCTAAAGTAAGTTAAAAGAGTTTATTCCTATTTGCACACAAGGCCTCCGGGGCTCCAGAACTTAAGCGTAGCATTGATCCAGTCTGAAACCACAGGGTCAATGGCTTATTACTGTTGAGTGGGTGAGCTGAATGATCGACTGATTGAATTACAGGGATATAGAATATGATTATTGCCAAAAAATAAATTTAGACTTTCCTGGGGATAGGGTAAGGTGCCACATCAACATTTCTAGAAAAAAATAATTTAGTGGGACACAACTTGCATTTCAGGGAAGAATCAGTTTTGTAGCAGGGGTTTCCCAAAGTTAAAATTGAAAATATACTTATCTATTTTCTGTGTAGGTGAAGAACAGCACCCTGAAGGTGTATCAATATACAGCAGGTAATGTAGTGAGCACTTCTAAATGCTACCTTTAAGCTTCACTTAAAAAAAATATAAAAACCCAAATAAAACAAAAATGCAGTATCTGTTAGTAACCTCCTCTGCAAGGAATAGGTGCACATTATCTCTGTTGACATGGATGGAAATGTCCCCTGCATGAACAGCCCTTCCATTGTCAGTGCTAGTATGCCCATCTTTTGGGCACACAGGCATTCACAGCGATGGGGTGATGGCTTGTTTTTCAAGAGAATGTTTCCTGTCTGAGCTTTACTCTGCTTCTTGTGGGTGCAAACATAGAAAGCAGTCAGCTTAGAGCTGCTGCTGGTCTCAGCAGACCTTTCCTTTTTGCAAAGATTCGGTTTTGGCAGTTTTGTTTCCTCTCCGGCCTTGGTCCTTTTCTCCTGTGACACAAGGTACCCACGCTCATGGATGGGGAGGTGGCCCTTGTGCAGGGCACAGGTTCAGGACCAAGGACAGCTCCCGCCCCCCTGCCCGGGGTGGGCTGCCATCCTCCAGAGCCTCCCAGCTTCCCATCAGCAGTGTTCCAAAAAAAACCCAAGCAAAACCAAACAAAAATTCCTGAACTCCATGAGCTTTTTCCATCTGTTTAAAATCACAAGGGCTCGTGCAGTGACTACATCTGCACTGTGTAGTGTGTTCCCTGCCTGATGTTGACAAGAGTTGCTGAGGACAAGCCGAAGTACCTTTAGAAGCAGGTGTGATATGTTGCATCACTTAATAACAACCTTTGCACATCTTTATTCTGCTCTTACTTGGGCTCCCTTTGCAATAAAGAGGCAAAGTGCCAAAGACTAGCTCTGAGAATCTCCCTGCTCACAGATTTCTTGTAATAAATAACTACCGTGGCAAAGCAGTTAAAACTGTTCAGCAGAAATAACCCTCCCTATTTTAAAGTCTTTTTGCACTTGCATTCACAGCCCCTATTGCCAAGAAAGTGAACTGGATATTCTGGGATGTAACTCAGCATCTTTCCTGCCTGAAGCTAGATTGCCTTACATGGGATTATTTATTGTATTTATTGTATTAGAATTCTAATTGCCAACAGCATGGATTAGTTTTGCAATCATATGGTTAGAATTTAATTAAAGAGGATGTGTTACTTTCTTCTGCTCTAATGCTTGTAATTGAACTCCAAGGAGAAAGGCGTGTTTGCAGAAATCCACCCCAGTTCTCAGGCTGGCTTATGTGCAGCACACTAGCTTCTCTGCAGGCTGCTTCCACACCTTCCCTCCCCGACATCAGTTGCAAAGCTTACTTTGGAATGAAGCACTTCAGGTTCTTCTCTGTATTTAATAAGTAGCTTCTGTGTTGTGTGGCCATCAATACAATACTTGTCTAATAAATGCAGGTGTTAACTGCTGTCCTACAAGTTAATTAGCTTCCTGTACATACAGAGTATGCTTGATGTTTCTATCTAATGTCTACCCTGAAGTGCTAAGAATAGGAAAAAGGTACTAAAGATTGTTACTGGCAGGTGAAAGGGCAGCATGGTGACAGATGCAATTTACAGCTGTGGCTTAATGCACACTCGTGGGAATAATTTCACTCACTAATATTCAAGAGTGGATGCTGGTCCTGCTTAGTTTGTGCAAACCTGGGAAAAAACGTTTGTGCTGCTTGTGCAGCTGTTGGCAAGATGATAGTTTTGCTTTTACAACAGAAGTTACAGAATTATGTTAACTCACTGCTGTGCTGGACAAACAAGTGTGTGTAACAAATGAAAGAGGACAGACACGGGAATAGAGAGCATTTCCATGTGTGGTAACAAACTTGTACTTAGTTACTGTCGCAAGATTCAACAGCTTGACTTGCTTTTGAATTAGTAAGTTCTTGTCCCTCCTGCTCATTTGTGAACTGAGGGTTTTGGCCCCACAGGAGTAACTCCAGTTAACTTATCCTGGTGACTTCTGCTTTGTTAGAATGTAAGAGAAAAGTAATGTAACAAAGTGAGGTCTTAGCCAAGCAGAAGGCTGCAGAGAAATTTTTCCCCCCCCTCTAATTAAGCTCTCACTTGTTCAGACCTTTTTAAATGCCCTCTCAAAACAACTCAGTGGAAGTAATTACCACCAAGCAGAATTACAGTATTTGTGTATTTAGAGATTTAGCAAGGCCTCAATGCCAATTTCTCCATCATACTTTATCTACTTCAGTAAAACCTTTTTGCAAGCCCTTGTTATTCATGCCATCTCTATTTTACTATGTGTAATGTACATTTATTTGAGTAGCATGAAATAAGCAAACCAACACAAAGCACTGGAACAGATGAACTGTGTCAATTTTTATTTCTTGTGCCTTTTGACTTCATGCTCACTTATTGTGGTAACTTGTTTCATAAAGCATTAAATGCAAGAGTCTATAAATCCACCTGGACATAATGCAGCTAGAGTTTATAGCAAGTGAAAACTTTATTTACAGCATTGCTGCTAAGAATTTTTATAATTTCCTGGATCTTACCTTATATTTAATATTTATTTGTATTGGAGAGTAATAAATTCTCGCTCGCGGTGAGAGACTTCTCCAGGGTCAAGCTGTTCAAGTATAAGCAATTTATTATAAGGGTAAAAGGAGGGGAGACCCGTGTCCGCCACCAGCCTCGGCGTCCACGTGGTCCGGGGGAGGGGAGAGAGAACAGGTTGAGCAGGGGACGTGAGGTTGGATGAGGGAGGGAGGGAGTAAGAGAGCAGAGGGAAAGAGGGAAAAAGCAGAGGGAGAGAGCAGGGAAGACGAGAGGGGTAGGAGCAGGGAGAGGGGGCTGAGAGTTAGGAGTGGGGGAGAGGGGGAGAGGGGTAAGAGTTAAGAGAAAAGAGCGAAGAGGTCAGAGTAAAGAGTAAAGAGAGTAAAAAGAGCGAAGTTCTTGTTACAATTCAATATATCTTTTTCTATCGTGAATATTCTAATTCTTAGTAACCAATCACCATGAGACACACCCACTAAAGAATTTACATTCAGCCTATGCGCTTCCCTCTATTAACATACAGTGTTGCATTTTAGATTCTACAAAACCTTACAAGTTCTTTCCTTGCTTCTTGACCTTTGCATTCTTTATCAGCAGAAGGACATTGTTTTATCAACAGGGATTCTCCTCTAGCTGGCTAAGCTATTGTTCTTTGGTTAACCAGTACTCAGTATCCTATGATTCAAAGCAGGCTTTCATTTCTACTTTGATTCTAGCCTTCATATTTCCAGAATCTTTTGTTAAACCATCACATTCATAAGGTTTCCCTGTTTCACCTTCCCCAACATCTCCCCTGTCTCGATGAACTATTTAAGATAATAGAAACTGTCTTATTTGTTAGTTTTTGCACACACTGAAGTATAACGGGTACTGCTGCTAAAACTACAATTAACACTTATTAAAACAATTAAGCTTATTTTACAGAGTTCTCTTAGCCAAGGTGCAAAGCTTAAAACTTTAAACAAATTGTCCAGCTTCTCTAACTTTTGAAGGTCAGATTGATTCACTTTAGAATTATCAATATGAGTTTGTTTGGCTAAATTTTTCAAATTTTGCAGCTGTTTATGAATGGGAACAGTATGATCTGACAAGCAGATGGTATCAAAGCTTGCAGTCTTTGGCTAAGGCAACCCAGGCATTTATCTTGGGCTGATTTACAGGTAAAGTTTTACTACAAAAATTAAAGCAAAAGGGTAAAAACAACATGCATTCATGCAAATAACGGGAATTTGTTTGTTTTTTGTTGAACTGTCTCTGGTAGATCACTTTCTCTCAAAGTCTTTCTAAGTTCCTTTGCTTGAATTGTCACTTTTGGTGGTACGGTATCTGCTTTTGAATAATCTCTTTCTTTATTTCCCTCTATTTCTCGCTCCCGTTCTCCCCCGTTTTTCGTGGCTGCTGGTGGTGGTGGTGCAGGGCAGTTCAAGAGTCGTGTAGGTGAGCCCGGGAGTGGCAGTACATCGGTGCGCGGGGGCCGTGGCTGTCGCTGTTTTGCGTTGTCGGGGAGAGTTGCTGGCCTAGCGGATACAGACGGGATCTGTGCCGGTGTTAGCAGCGGGGCAGAGACAGGCGGGGGCCGTGTGCCGGTGTCGGGCGGCTTCGGTGGTGGACGCGCGGACGTGAAGACGCATGGCGGGGACTGGACAGTGGCTTGGCTGGGCGGTGGCAGAGGCGACGCGGGTGTCAGCAGCTGTAGAGCCGGGGTCCCGTTCCCGTCCTTACTCTCCCCCTCCGCGGTTTGAGAGGCTGGCAGGGGGGGACGGCACGGGGGACCCGGGGACGGCGGCAGCAGGAGCGCCGGCGACAGAAGCTGACTGCGCATTCGTGGATGGCGTCAGCGCCGCAGGGCAGCATGGGGGAGTGGTGTACGGCAGCGGGCATTTCGGATCGGCCCGCGCCGCACCGCTCAGATCGGTGTCGCTGGACGGCGGCGGCGGCGGGGCCGGCGGCCCCACGGGCGCCGGGAAAGCGGAGCCTGTGGGGCACCAAGGCGGCGCGGGCGGCACGGAGGAGGTGTAGGGGAGCTGAGCTGCGGGAACCGCGATGCCGAGGGTGGGTGGGGTGGCGGAGCCGGGAACCACGGTGTCGGCGGGGGCAGGCGGGACCGCGGGGACCGCGCCGCCGGGGGTCGGCGGAGCCGCAGCGGCGGCGGGGCCCATAGCCGCGGGGACGGTGGAACGGGGCGGGACCGCAACATCGGGGGAAGCTGGGACGGCAGGAGGGGGGCAAAAGCGGGGCGGTGGGACGGGGAAGGTGGGGGGAGGGGTGGGAATGGAGCGTGCCGGGACTGGGGTAGGGGGAGCGGGGGCCGTGTGGTCGGGGGGAGGGGACACACCGGTCTGAGCGGGCAGGAAGGGAGGGGGGACGGCGGGGACCGAGGGTACGGGGGCCACGTGGTCGGGGGGAGGGGTAGGAGACACGGGGGTTGCGGGGTCCGGGGGGCTCGTCGCGCGTTGTGTATTCGCGGCACACATTTCTACGAGTGCCCTACAGGCTGGGACCAACTTTGCGGCCGCCATATCTCGGCGGGAAATGTTATTAAACAGCTTATTACCAACTGCGTCCCAGAAATCTCTAGTAAAAAATTCTGAGTGTTTTGCGTTTGGGAAATTAACTAGAGTCCAGGTTAGGAGGGTTTTTAGTTCTTGTTTAGGCAATTTACTCTGGCTGGTTTTCAGTGAGAATTTTAGTTGCTTATACAGCTTTTTTTCTGGGGTAGAATAGCTTTGACCCATGATAGACTGGTTTGTGACTCACCTCTTATCTAAATGATGTTGGCTCGTCTCTCAGAGCTCGGGGATGGGTGCTGGCCAGGCACCTCCTGTCCGTTCTCTGGTGTCACTTAGTAATACTCGCACATAACCACGCTGCAGAGTCGTCTAAAAACTACGGTTTGGACACTGCAGCGGAAAAACTTTTAGAGAGATCGGGGTGCAGATGCTGTGGCAGCGTTTGCCCCTCGCTCGACCACGTAGAGGCTTTCCCCGCCTAGCCCAGGTGAGACGTCGCCTTGCAACGCCCCCCTGAGCTCCACGGGGGCTCCACGGAAACCAGGGGTTCAGACGCTGCTTGGCAACCTTCACCCCGAATAAACCACGCAGGGGGGGGAGTCCCGTGTAGCACAGAAGAGATGTGGCTTTGCCACCCTCTCTCGTGTCACAGGATCCTGCGGAAACCAGGGATGCCGAGGTCGCCTGGCAACCTGCACCCCGAAAAAACCACGCAGGGGGGGAGTCCCGTGGAGCACAGAAGAGGCGTGGCTTTGCCACCCTCTCTCGTGTCACAGGATCCTGCGGAAACCAGGGGTGCCGAGGTCGCCTGGCAACCTGCACCCCGAAAAAACCACGCAGGGGGGGAGTCCCGTGGAGCACAGAAGAGGTGTGGCTTTGCCACCCTTCTCAGTACCACAGGGCCCTGCGGAAACCAGGGGTGCCGAGGTCGCCTGGCAACCTGCACCCCGAAAAAACCACGCAGGGGGGGAGTCCCGTGTAGCACAGAAGAGATGTGGCTTTGCCACCCCTCTCTCGTGTCACAGGGCCCTGCGGAAACCAGGGGTGCCGAGGTCGCCTGGCAACCTGCACCCCGAAAAAACCACGCGGCCGATACCTCTAAAGCTCCGGAGCTGACGCTGCTAAGCAACAGCCGGCCCGTGCCCGAGGATGCCGCGGAACAGGGGAAAGAGAGTTACAGTGTTACGGTGATCAGCCGCATAAACTGCACTCCAGACGGCCTTAAAGGGTGAAAAACCAGTCTTTTTAGTTACCAATGATGGAGAAGTGTCTCACCGATGGAGAAGGCGTGGGACGGGTCTCAGACGATGGGCGCCAGGTATTGGAGAGTAATAAATTCTCGCTCGCGGTGAGAGACTTCTCCAGGGTCAAGCTGTTCAAGTATAAGCAATTTATTATAAGGGTAAAAGGAGGGGAGACCCGTGTCCGCCACCAGCCTCGGCGTCCACGTGGTCCGGGGGAGGGGAGAGAGAACAGGTTGAGCAGGGGACGTGAGGTTGGATGAGGGAGGGAGGGAGTAAGAGAGCAGAGGGAAAGAGGGAAAAAGCAGAGGGAGAGAGCAGGGAAGACGAGAGGGGTAGGAGCAGGGAGAGGGGGCTGAGAGTTAGGAGTGGGGGAGAGGGGGAGGGGGGTAAGAGTTAAAAGAGCGAAGAGGTCAGAGTAAAGAGTAAAGAGAGCGAAGTTCTTGTTACAATTCAATATATCTTTTTCTATCGTGAAAATTCTAATTCTTAGTAACCAATCACCATGAGACACACCCACTAAAGAATTTACATTCAGCCTATGCGCTTCCCTCTATTAACATACAGTGTTGCATTTTAGATTCTACAAAACCTTACAAGTTCTTTCCTTGCTTCTTGACCTTTGCATTCTTTATCAGCAGAAGGACATTGTTTTATCAACAGGGATTCTCCTCTAGCTGGCTAAGCTATTGTTCTTTGGTTAACCAGTACTCAGTATCCTATGATTCAAAGCAGGCTTTCATTTCTACTTTGATTCTAGCCTTCATATTTCCAGAATCTTTTGTTAAACCATCACATTCATAAGGTTTCCCTGTTTCACCTTCCCCAACATATTTGCATGTATTTCCTTGTTTTAAAAAATACCCACAGAACTGAACTGTGACAAGGTATCAGATTATCAACTCCCCATAAACACTATGCTGATGTTTATTGTTGTGAATAAAGTTTCAATTCACAAAATTCCATTGCTTACAAGTGTTTTGAGTATCATCCAGCTATTTCTTACTCTGCAATGAGAATACTTTTTAAGAAAGGAAAGATTCACAATCTGTGGTTCTTCCAAGGAAACAACACTTTATATGTGAAACCGTGTGTCCACTACCACAAGGCCTTTGACCCTGCTGAGCCTATGTTAATCAAATCCAAAATGCAGCATGTTACAGAGTCAAAAGGAATCAGTAAGAATAATAAAAACTCTGGGGGGGGGTTTACTGGAGGATGACAGAATATGTGCAAATGACAAATTTTTTTGCCTTTAAAAGTAGCAGGACTTGGAATTTATACAACAGCCCACGACAAAAACTGTGAGAGTGCTGTGGAGAGCTACTGAAAGATGCTTAGCTGTGTTACCATATTACATATGCTTTAATTTATTACTCTCTTACTAGTCCCATTAAATTCAAAGCTCCACTTTTGTTTCTACAATCAATGATAGAACTTGTGTTGCATCAAGCCTTAACAATGTGTTTAACTGTTAAATCAGAAAAGACATAATGGAACAGGATTTGAAAGACAAATTTGTGACTTTTCCTCTCAACTCTGTTCTCAGAGACAGAAGTTCTAGCAGCTGCTCTTCAAAATGATGACTTAATGAATCATTAAATTGTTATGGTTGGAAAAGACCTTTAAGATAATCAAGTCCAACTTAGCATCACCACCATGTTCAACACTGAAACATGTTCTCAAATGTCACATCCATGTGTTTTTTACATGCTTTGAGCAGTGGTGAGTACCACTTTGCTAAGCAGGTCTGCCTCAATGCAATACATTAAAAACAGCATTGGATCATACAAATACACCTGGCCAGAAAAAAAGTATTTTCTGGCTAACAATTATGAAACCTGTAATATGAAGCAAAAAGGGAATTATTATCTGATGTTTGTGTTAGATGAAAGACACCACTGCAAACCAAAGCAGCAGCCTATTTTAGGTGTATGGTTATCGCTTCATGTAGTTTCTTCAGAATGTGGTTTCCAGCCGGTACAGGGGAGAGCAGCAGCGGGCCCTTCTACTGCAGGCGTCGTCAAACGCCAGCCTTTCTCTTACTTGTGGCAAAGCTCCTGGGACCTGAAGCCCTCCAGCTGACACGCTGGCAGCCGCAGCTATGACAAGGCCGTGCCTTTCGGGGCCGCTGCATAGCGGCCGAAACAGCTGCCCGGCCCCAGGAAACGACACCAGAGCGCAGGCTTTGCTACGGCTTTATTCGGGACGGTCCGGCGCCGGGAGACCCGGGTCCAGCAGTATGGCTCAGGCGAATTTTTGCATAGGAACAAACCCCATTTCATTCCCCCAAGGCCCGGCCCTTCCTCGGGGCGGCGGCTGCGAGGCCAGCCCAGCACAGCGCAGTCCCCGCCGGGCCGGGTGCTACCTGCCCGTGGCGGGCCGGTAGTGCAGCTCCCGCTCCAGCTGCTCGGCAGTCAGCGTCCCGGCGATGGCGGCGCAGCCGGGGTTGAAGACGGAGTAGGCGCTGAGCTCACCGGGCCGCCGCTCGGCGGGGCCGAGGGTTCCGGCGTACATCCAGTAGAGCAGGGAGAGGACGAAGTAGGGCAGCCCGAGTTCCAGTTCCGCGAACAGCGCCAGCAGCACGGTCCACAGCAACACCTTCAGCAACAGCGGCCGCGCCCACACCGGAGCTGCCGCCGTCGCGCCGGGACGGACCTGCAGAGGCGGTGGGGAGACACGGCGTCAGGCACCGGTCGGCCGCCGCAGCCCCGGCTCCACCCGCCTCGGGGGTCACCTGAGCGCCGCCGCCCGGGCACCCTGCGGCTGCCTGCGGTTTTTCGACGGCCTCCGGAGCCGCGGCCTTTCCCGGTGGGTCGGCGGGGCGCGGAACAGCGACAGCGCCGCTGCGGGCAGCGCGGAACTGAGCGAGGCGCCCTTCCACAGCCGCCGCCATGGCCGAGCCGCGCCTGCGCGTGATGGCGCAGGGAGGAGGTGGGGCTGGGGCAAGGGGAGCTGTGAGAGGTGCTGGTAGGGAGGGCGCAGTCTCAGCGCGGGCAGCCGCAGGCAGCTGGTTAGCCCCTCCTCTCTGGCCGGGATGGACAGCAGAGCCGGCGATTCGCTCTGAAGGAAAGCTGTAATTCACCGGAGGTCTGTCGTGTTTTGTTTTCACACAATTGCTGTGTTGGAATAGGCGTCTGAATTGTAGTCCACCACTGACCCAACACCAAATCAAATAAATCATGACATTAAATGTCCATGTCCAGTCATTTCTTGAGCACCCCTAGAGGTGGTGACTCCACCATTTCTCTGGGCAGGCAATTCCAGTATCTAATCAGACCTTTTGTGAAGAAATTCCTCCTACCGTCCAACCTAAACCTCCTGTGGCGCAGCCTGAGGCTGTGTCCTCTTGTCCTGTCCTGGTTGCCTCCGAGAACAGGCTGACCCATACCTGGTTACAACCTCCCCCAAGCCACCTTTTATCTGGGGTAATCAACCTCTAGTGTTGTAACTAGTGTTGGCATCAAAAAGAAGAGGGGACGGAGAGAGTAAAGCATGGGCAGGGGGAATGAGGTGTTCACAGCCAGGCTGACCAGCACTATTTGCGTTGGGCATTCAAGCAGAGGTTTTAGCAGAGTGCTGAGCGGCTAGTGCAGGGCAGTGAGCAGGAGGAGGAGAACACCACACTGGGTTTGGCCATTTCCATGCGGTGCCAGGAGCCAGGGCTCACCCTGTGCCGTCCTGTGCTGACCCTAGAGAAAAGTCTGCGGTGGGCTCCCTCCAACACAGGTCCACAGGTCTTTCCAGCATCCATCCCACACTCTCTTTAAATCAAGTAACAATACTATTGGGAAAACCAGCTCCATCATATCATGTTTCAGCTATCGGCACTGCCAAGATATAAAAATTTATTTACAGAATCTGTCTCTTAGCCTCAGGAATAAAGTATCTATCACTCTCCAGCAGTAATAATCAGCAATGAGCCATCATTACATCCTGCAGTGCTTCTTTCCAGTTACTCATAGCCTTCTCAGAAGTGACCTTTGGGGCTGAATGTCCCATGCATGTGTCAGCTCAGAAGTGAATATGAGAAGTCTAATAAAAATCAATTTGGGTGTTCTTAAGTTATCTTCATTTGGAAAATAATAGTGTTTATTCCCAGCTAAATAATTTTTCAAGTGACTATTTTATGCTTGTGTTGTAGTTTAGGGCAAATTAGGGAGGAAAACTCCAAATGGGGATTTCTCCAGGGAAATGCCCCTCCTCACTTTCTGGTCTGGGAAAAAGAAAGAAAAAAATTCTTTGGAGAGAAGTGGAAAAAGCTGTTTATTTAACAGAAATTGAGTAATATTAAATAATAATAAAACCTCTTGCTGTTCAATGGGATGGCAAGTCTAGGAAGAAAAGTCTTTTTCATGTGGTGAACGGCTCGCTCAGGTTCTTATCAGTTCCTCCGGCGCTGGAAAGTGCCAAAGCCCAGGCCCCAGTGGGCCACAGGCGTGAGCTCCCGAGGTTTGGCTGGGTGTTCAGTCCAGAGCAGGCTTGCACAGATCCAGGAAAAAAGGGAAAAAACAAAGGTCCAGGGAACTCCTCTGCCTCAGCTAGCTAAAACTAACTAAAAGCCAGGGAGAAGCTCTGTCCCGCTGTCTGTCTGTGCTGCAGACAACACAGTCCAGGAGCGAGATGTGTGGGAGTTATATTTTCTTTAACACAAACTGAGGCTTCTTCTACCCCCCTCTCTTGCTCTCAGAGTCAGTCTTAAAGGTGCAGAACTTAATATATAACATAAACCAGACGATTGGGGATACCAGTATCATAAAGTCACCCCAGGACATTCTACCCCTTATCTCCATATCGTCAACTTATTATCAAAATTAATATATATATATTTTAACTCTACAACACATACATTATATACAGACAAGGGAATTAATTCATGATCTTCACCTAACTATTAGATCTCCCTGAGGTACACATTGTGTTGTTCCATCTTTCTGCATTATCCACCATGTGCAACTCGGTCCCTGAGCAAAAACAACCCCACGAATGGGTTTGTCTGCATTCGAAGTAGAATTGACCTAAACTGTCTTTTTTAACAAACCTCTGAGGTGTACTGCTGGGACTTTGTCTCTGTCTACTATATGTAGGGTCTCGGATTGGGCTGGTCCTGCTCGGTTGGTGGAACTTCGGGTGTTAACTATCTAGGTGGCCTTTGCTAGATGCTGCTCCTAATTTTTGAAAGATCCCCCACTCAACGCTTTCAAGGTAGTCTTTAACAGTCTATTGTACCTCTCTACTTTCTTTGCAGCCGGTGCATGGTAGGGGATATGGTACACCCACTCAATGCCATGTTCCCTAGCCCAGGTGTTTATAAGGTTATTCTTGAAATGAGTCTCATTGTCTGACTCAATTCTCTCAGGGGTGCCATGCCTCTAAAGGACCTGCTTTTCAAGTCTCAGGATGGTGTTTCGGGCTGTAGCATGAGGCACAGGGTAGGTTTCTAACCATCCTGTGGTGGCTTTTACCATTGTGAGCACGTAGCGCTTGCCTTGGCGGGTTTGGGGTAGTGTGATGTAGTCAATTTGCCAGGCCTCTCCATACTTGTATCTGGACCACCGCTCACTGTACCAGAGGGGCTTCAACCGCTTGGGCTGCTTGATCATGGCACATGTCTCACAGTCATGGATAACTTGAGAAATACTGTCTATGGACAGGTCTACTTCTTGGTCTCGTGCCTACTTATAGGTGGCATTTCTACCCTGATGACCTGAGGCGTCATGGGCCCATCGAGCTAGGAACAACTCTCTTTTGTGTTGCCAATCTAAATTTGTCTTTGACACCTCTATCTTTGCAGCTTGATCTACCTGCTCATTCTTTCGGTGCTCTTTATTAGCTCTACTCTTGGGAACATGGGCATCTACATGACGGACTCTCACAGACAGTTTCTCTACCCTGGTGGCGATGTCTTTTCACTCATCAGCAGCCCAGATTGGCTTTCTTTTGCGTTGCCAGTTGGCCCTTTTCCACTTTTCCAGCTATCTCCACAGAGCATTGGCTATCATCTATGAATCAGTGTAGAGGTAGAGTTTTGGCCACTTCTCTCTTTCAGCAATATCCAGGGACAGTTGAACAGCTTTGAGTTCAGCAAGTTGGCTTGATCCACCTTCTCCTTCAGTGGCCTCTGCGACTTGTCGTGTGGGGCTCCATACGGCTGCTTTTCACTTCCGGTTCATCCCTACGATGCAACAGGAACCATCAGTGAACAGAGCATAGCGTGTTTCTTCTGCTGGCAGTTGGTTGTACGGTGGAGCTTCTTCAGCTCGTGTTACTTGTTCTTGCTCCTCTTCATCAGTGAGACCAAAGTTTTCACCTTCCGGCCAGTTTGTAATTATCTCCAAAATTCCAGGGTGATTTGTGTGATGAGAGTGATCCACTTGCTTCATGTAGCGTCGGTGGCGTGGTGGGTAGAGGGAACCTTTCCTTTAAACATCTACCCCAGCACTGGCAGTCGGGGTGCCAGGAGGAGTTGTGCTTCTGTGCTAATCACTTCTGAGGCGGTTTGAACTCCTTCATAGGCAGCTAAGATTTCCTTCTCTGTGGGAGTGTAGTTGGCTTCGGACTTTCTGTAGCTTCGGCTCCAGAATCTCAGTGGTCGGCCTCGAGTCTCCCCAGGCACTTTCTGCCAAAGGCTCCAGGACAGACCATGGCTCCCGGCTGCAGAGTAAAGCACGTTCTTCACGTCTGGTCCTGTTCTGACTGGGCCAAGGGCTACTGCATGAGCAATCTCCTGTTTGATCTGAGCAAAGGCTTGTTGTTGTTCAGGGCCCCACTGGAAAGTGTTCTTTTTGCGGGTGACCAGGTAAAGAGGGCTCACAATCTGGCTGTACTCAGGAATGTGCATTCTCTAAAAACTTATGGCACTTAGGAAAGCTTGTGTTTCCTTCTTGTTGGCTGGTGGAGACATTGCTGTGATCTTGTTGATGACATCAGTAGGAATCTGACACCGTCCATCTTGCCACTTTACCCTCAAGAACTGAATTTCACGAGCTGGTCCTTTAACTTTGCTCTTCTTGATGGCAAAACCGGCTTTCAGGAGAACCTGGATGATTTTCTCTCTTTTCTCAAAGACTTCTTCAGCCGTTTTTCCCCAAACAGTGATGTCATCAATGTACTGCAGATGTTCTGGAGCATCACCCTTTTCCAGGGCAGCCTGGATCAGTCCATGGCAAATGGTGGGGCTGTGCTTCTACCCCTGGGGCAGTCGGTTCCAGGTGTACTGCACTCTCCTCCAGGTGAAGGCAAACTGAGGCCTGCATTCTGCTGCCAGGGGAATGGAGAAAAATGCATTGGCAATGTCAATAGTGGCGTACCACTTTGCTGCTTTGGACTCCAGCTCGTACTGGAGCTCCAGCATGTCCAGCACGGCAGCGCTCAGCGGTGGAGTCACTTCATTTAATGCACGATAGTCTACAGTCAGTCTCTATTTTCCTCCAGATTTACGCACAGGCCAGATGGGGCTGTTGAAGGGTGAGTGGGTTTTGCTGACCACTCCATGGCTCTCCAGTTCTCGGATCATCTTGTGGATGGGAATCACAGCATTTCGAGTTGTTCTATATTGTCGGCGGTGCACCGTTGAGGTGGCAATTGGCACTCGCTGTTCTTCCACCTTCAGGAGTCCTACTGCAGATGGGTTCTCTGACAGTCCAGGCAAAGTGTTCAATTGCTTGATGCTCTCTGTCTCTACAGCTGCTATCTCAAATGCCCACTTAAGTCCCTTTGGGTCCTTAAAATACTCACTTCGGAGGAAGTCTATGCCTAAAATGCATGGGGCCTCTGGGCCAGTCACAATGGGGTGCTTTTTCCACTCATTTCCAGTCAGGCTCACATCAGTTTTCACTAAAGTAAAGTCTTGTGATCCCCCTGTCACACCAGTAATAGAAACAGATTCTGCCCCTACATATCTTGATGGGATTAGGGTGTACTGTGCACCAGTGTCAACCAAGGCCTCATATCGTTGTGGTTTTGATGTGCTAGGCCAACGAATCTACACAGTCCAAAAGACACGGTTTTCTTTAGCCTCTACCTGGCTAGAGGCAGGGCCCCTCTAAGCCTGGTTATCTTTCTTTCCTTGGGTATATGTCTTGGAGGTTCCTTTAAGGGAATCAGACATGTCATCATCATACTTGTCAGTTTGACTACAGGCTACTGGAGCGGCTTTCTTTTTGGTGGAGTATCTCCCCTGAGTCTTGCTGTTTTCTAATTCACGCACTCGCTGTGCCAGAGCACCAGTAGATTTTCCATCCTATCTTTTCATGTTTTTTCCATAGTCACGTAGGAAAAATCACAGCTCAGCTCGTAGTCTTTTCTCTCTATCTGGGGAACTTCTGCGTTGAGTACCAGGGCTTTTGGTCTGTACTGTCGAGACTGGAAGAAGGTCCTCCCTGAGTTTCTTGAAATTCTCTTCCATTTTGTCTTGGAAGTTTTGCATACGTGTTTCTATAGCTGCAATTTTTGTCTGTATGGGGCCATGCACGGTATCTGCATATGCTCGAAGCTTCTTCACCATATCCATCACAGTCTCCTCCCGGTCATCCCGCTTCATTGTTGCTAAAGCAGAAGTGTATTCTTGTGGCCCAAGTCGAACAAGTTTTCGCCACATCACAGATGTACATGGCACCAAGTCTGGATTTCTAGTACTTAAGTCACTCACGAAGACAATCTCTACTATTGCCATTTCTTTCAAGCGCTGAATTCTTTGTTCTATGGTTTTTTAACGAGTTTGCTGTATATAGAGATCATCTGCACACAGATATCTTTGTGCCACACTTCTCAGGACCCGTTCCCAGAGACTATAAGGGTCAGCCCCCCTCATCACTTTTTGGTCAATAACCGGATCGTGTGACAGAGACTCCAGATGCCTCGCTTCAGTGCCATCCAGAACTGTAGCTTCACCTGCAGCATCCTACAGACGGACCAACCAACTAATTATAGATTCATCAGGTCGTCGAGTGTAATCTTTTCTCAGGCCACGAAGGTCTTTCAGGGAGAAAGGTTCACTAGCGCCTTCTGATTTTTGATCAGTTGCTGGTCTTGAGGGTCCTTCCCCCGCATCACCATTATCATCATCTACTGGCCGATCGGTTTTGGTTTTGAATTTCATACTTCTCGTGGCAGGAGCAACAGACACTGGCTTAGGCTCACTGTCTGGTTTGGCTGCAGCCTGAGTGACTGGGGTAGCTGCTGATTTATCTGCCTGCCTTACAGTGTTTAGCAGTGTGCGATAAGCATACGCTAGGGCCCAGCTTATTGCAATGATATTTTTCTGCTTAGAATCATCACAGCAATTCTCTTCCAGATATTTCTCTACTTCATCTGGGTTCTGAATTTGTTCACGTGAAAATTCCCAGGCTGGGGGATCAGAAAATTCCTTCAGAGTTTGGCTAATTCTGTCCTATTCTCTACACCACTCAGGATTTCTCACACCTGAGTCTACTTCTGGGGCAGGGGTCTCATTGGCTCTTCTGGATATCTTAGCCCTCATTCTAGAGAAGTTGCAGACCATATAGAGGAAGCTTAACAGCTGAACTAACAAGAAAGTGGTATTCTTAACACTCAGGGGAAACTGGATATTCTCAAAGAGGGATATAACAGATTTAAAGGAGAAGAAGGAAAGAAAAGGCTGAAAAGCCTCATCCCCTGCTCTTCTTCTAACAAACTGGGTACAATTACTAATAAACTCTCAAAATGTGCTACTGGGACTGGGAGGCAGGGTCGGGCGAAGAAACCATAAGCTAAACATACTTGACAGAAACTTCAGTAGTTTTATAAACTTCTTATAAATCATTATCACCGAGCTCAGCACAATAACTATTTTAATCCGTGCCCCTCTACTGGGAAAGAGGGTAAAGACAGGTATTAAAACCTCAAAAACTTTTAGGGACCAGATCTACATGAAGGCTTCCACCCCGAGAGATATTTTGTGTCCAAGCAACATGGCTACTGACTGCTTTATCCCAATACAGAATAAATACAACTAACAATCAGTACAGGTTTTTCTACTTTCTCTTGCCCCAAGTTGGGCGCCAAAAAATGTATTTGTCCTAGTTTAGGGCAAATTAGGGAGGAAAACTCCAAATGGGGATTTCCCCAGGGAAATGCCCCTCTTCACTTTCTGGTCCGGGAAAAAGAAAGAAAAAAATTCTTTGGAGAGAAGTGGAAAAAGCTGTTTATTTAACAGAAATTGAGTAATATTAAATAATAATAAAACCTCTTGCTGTTCGATGGGATGGCAAGTCTAGGAAGAAAAGTCCTTTTCATGTGGTGAACGGCTCGCTCAGGTTCTTATCAGTCCCTCCGGCGCTGGAAAGTGCCAAAGCCCAGGCCCCGGTGGGCCACAGGCGTGAGCTCCCGGGGTTTGGCTGGGTGTTCAGTCCAGAGCAGGCTTGCACAGATCCAGGAAAAAAGGGAAAAAACAAAGGTCCGGGGAACTCCTCTGCCTCAGCTAGCTAAAACTAACTAAAACCAGGGAGAAGCTCTGTCCTGCTGTCTGTCTGTGCTGCAGGCAACACAGTCCAGGAGCGAGATGTGTGGGAGTTATATTTTCTTTAACACAAACTGAGGCTTCTTCTACCCCCCTCTCTTGCTCTCAGAGTCAGTCTTAAAGGTGCAGAACTTAATATATAACATAAACCAGACGATTGGGGATACCAGTATCATAAAGTCACCCCAGGACAGCTTGGTTACAAAATTACTTTATTTTAACCTTCCAACTTTGTGCCGCAATGAATAAAATTTTTTCTCTTTATTTGTGGAAATTTGATTTTGAAATAACAATCAAAAATGTTTTAAGATTGCCTGCAAATGACATTATCTTATTTTTTTTTCTTCCACTTGTTCTGCTGTTCATGGAAACACCTTCTTCTGTAGACTTCATTAGTCAAGCTAATAGTTTTATGGGAATAGTATATAAAATATCACCTTTGCAAGCTGCACCCAATGATTCCTATGTCATCAGATTTCACTCAAGATTCACTGGGTTTAGTATGTATTTGCTATTATGCATCCAAATATGCCCATTTTAGAGGGCTACCTATATTGTCATGTGTTAGGGAATAAAAAAGAGTGCCATGAATCATGCCTTTGAAGCTTAAGAGCACTCCAGTAACTCCATCTCTAAATGAGTGTTACACTGTGGATAAATAAACAAATTTGTATCCATAAAGTCTTGAATTACTTAAGTATATCCGGTTTTAAACAAAAGCTTAATTGTATAGACATTTAATTTTGTTTGTTTGTTTGTTTAACAAACCATATGAACAATTTGTTCCCTACTCCAGTGCCTACAGAAGTTCTTGGCAGTTCACCAAGCTTAATCTTTGGATCCTCAGCCTGTGGCTAGGAGGGCAGAGGGGACATGGAGAGGCTGAAGAACACTTCTGTAGGACTTGAATCACTTCATGCCTTCCTCTATATGAGAAAAACAAATTGAATATAGTGGGTTTGTAAGTGTGAGACTATGAGTCAAGTATTTCTTACCTTGTGCCACAGCTAATGATGAATCAAAAATGTTCGGCTGGGTATTGATAGCTCTCTAAAGCTCATTCTTTATAAAGGAAGTTCTGGAACTGCCCATCAACTTCTAGGAGGAGGCATTAAAACCACTTTAAAAATTTAACTTTTTAAAATTTGTTTCATACTAAATCATAATACAAAGGAGTTCACATGTGTATTTCTCTCTGCCAAGAAGAAAACCTTTGTTCTGTATAAATTTCCATTTTAGCCATTTTGAAACCTTTTCCTCTATCCCAGCAGTCAACTTTTTGCTGTATTTTAACATTTATGATAGAGAAGAATCATTGCACTCTATTCTCAGCCAAGTATCATCAGCTTAAGGAACTAAGGTTCCAAGCTAATTAGGAACTTTGTCTATGACACTCTATCAGCAAGTGAACTGAAGGAGGTAAAAGAATTGACAGAACAAAAAAGCTGTCAAAGCCATGCCCAAAGTGCAGTTGATTTTATACTTTTGGGGTGGTGACTGCAGTTTTTCCTAATTAATTTTCAAATGTGTTCACTCTTTCATGCCCCTTAAGGAAGGAAGTGAAAACTAATTAGATTAAGTATTTTTTCATGACAGACAGTATTAGAACTGTTTGAGACAAAATACCAACACAGCTGAGTTATCCTAAGCATTGATAACAACATTCAGATCCTGTGGCACCCTTTGCACATTAGCAGCCTGTCTCCAGGTCTTGGTGTCAGCCACCTCCTTGCTCAATAGTATAGGCTTGGGATCTTGCCGTTGTTTGAAATGTTCCTACAGCTTGCCTCCTACAGCAGCCTGTTCATGTATGCCAGCTTCTTCAGATATCAACAGTAATCAAGTCACATTAATTCTCTTGATGGATTAATCTAATTCATTGTCAGGTGCTCTCTCTTTCATGAGATAAGTGTTCACACTTACACTGACTTGCTAAGTGCCATAAATGCAGACAGAAGGGCAACCCATTATTAATGTAATGACCTAGCTTAATTAGTTGGAGCTGAGGGAGCACTAACTTTAGTTGTTGAAATCTTGCAGAACATGTATAAAATAGATTGAAGTGCACAGATTCATATTTGTCTAATTCATAGGGAGCTTTCTGCATATCCATTTACTAATCAGTTCTAAACAACAGAGAAGAACTGCTTCCTTTGTAAAAAATGGTCCTTAATTTTCCTTCCTAAAATAGCAGCATCAGAATATTTTGCCATTAGACATAAAGATTTTTTTCTGTCTTTTTCTTGAACTCATTTAGCTTCTCAATTGCAACTTTTCATGTCTGTGTGGTTTCAAAATGTGTGTATTTCTATATTCAACAGAATATATAGAATAATATAGAATAATATAATATAGAATATAGCATGCTAAAGAGTTCTGAGACACTAGCACTGATGTTCCTGCTTTATATGCTGAAGTGCTCTATATTCAAACATATTTAAAATTGGACAAAGCAGAGTTATTAATATTTCTCTCAAATCTCTGAAATGTTCCTCATCATTTAATAAGAAACTTCCAGTTGAGGAAAAACTGAGAAAAAAATTCCTTACTTGTTCAATGTCAGCAGCATCAGATATCTAGTGAAATCACTGTAACAGAAAAGGTAAATGAGCTATTTTACTGCTTTTGGAAGATAACACCCAATGAGCACTGGTCTTGGTTTGAAAGACAGGTGTCTGCTAGGGAAGGCAAGAGCCTCCCTTGGAAGGAAAAATGTTAACCCCCTCCTTCTGAATAACTATAAGTTTGGAATTAAGGAGCTCTCAGGCAGAGATTTGGCAATACAAATAACAGTTCTTTACTAGTATGTATAACAAGTCAAACAAACAACAACAACTATGGCATTAATAACAAAACAGAACCAAGGACCCCGTGACAACCTTCTTGGTCTGGACAGGTGTCATGGGGTGACTTTACCTTTAAGATAGCTTTCAGAGCTAAGGAAGTTGAAGCTGCTGGTGGCTGATGGGAGTCTTTTCTCCTGACCAATTATCGGTCATTTCTAAGAATTGACAGCAGTTTTGACCATTGAAAAGTGAGATCAACTTATGAACACCCCCTTAAGAGGTAAAGCCAGAGCTCTCTTGTTCTCTTTGTTTTCCTGGCTGTGAAAGGTAACAGAGCTCCAGCTGGCCTCCCGTTCCCTGCCCAGGCCATGCGGCCTGGGTGGGGGCTGGGCTGGGCCCAGCAGCTCCTGGCCGGGAGATGGGGCCTGCGGGACTTGCTCCCGGGCTCTGGCCGGGCCAGGCTGGTCCCTGGCTTGGCTGCAGTTTTTGCCGTGACTGAATTCACCAGAGACTGCCGAATAAAGAAAGGAAAAAAGCTCTTGACTTGCAGCGTGCTGAGACAGTGACCACACTCTGCAGAGCAGCCATGAAGAATCTTCTATTGAAGACAGCTCCAGCTGCTGCTCCAGCAGAGATCACAGAACCATCTACAAAGCCTGGGCAAGATTTTAACCTTTCCATTACCCAGATGAGACTTGCAGATTAATCCTTTTATCCAGAGAGAGAAAAAGAGAGTAATCAACATGTAAAGAGACTTTATAAACTATCAGAGACAGTAAAGAAAGGAATTAAGCTTCAGAAAAGGTAGAGAATAAGGAGATGCTTTATAAGCTGAAATATTTTTCTGTTAAAGCTATAGAGATGGACAATAGTGTCCTGAAAAAACTCCGGTAATTCATGACAGAGTATATTGGGAGGAATGGAGTGTTCAAAGTTTGGATTTTGAGCAAAAGGTGGAGTAATTATGATACAGTGAGGTGCTTGAACAGAAGGAGAGAAGTAATAGTTGAAGATTTGGGGCCGCTTGAGGCAAAGAGAAAACTTCTGTTTTCCAGGGAAGCTCACAGAGACAGATGAAGAGGACTTTTGCCTTTGAATAACTCATCCTTAAAATGACATCCCTAGACTCATTGACCCATACACACCTCAGAGTGATGTGAAATGGGAGGAGTGAACTGATGACAGGATTTCCGGGCAGCTGGCATGAGAAAAATAGAAAGCTATAACAGAAGTAGCTTTCTTGTGAGAAACTCCATAGATTAGCAGAAGAAGGCTGATGAAAAGACTCTAGCAGGAATTGGGACTGTTTTAAACACCAAGGTTCCAGAGTTTTTTGTCTCTATGTTGTCATGTGAACAAGGGAATGGTGGGTAGTGGGGGATAAAGGGGTTTTCTGGGAGTTTATTCTGGTGTTCTTATTCTTGTAGTTTTGTTAATAAACTTTCTTTATTTCCTTTTAAGTTTTAAGCCTGTTTTGCTCTTGTTCTAATCCATATATCACAGCAAAAAATAAGTATTTTTTTTCAGTTGCTGCTTTAAAACCACGACAACAGGAAAGGATGGAGGAGAGGCTTTGCTTCACAAACCCCCTTTGGCCGTCAGTCCCGGTGCTTCTTCAGGACTCTGAGGAACACCCAGCTAGAACAGCAGGAATGAGCAGAGATCCCAGGCTGGTGGATGAGATACATCAGCAGCTTCGTGGTGGTGGCTAGCGCTGCAGAAAGTCCCTGCAGGAATGAGGAGGAGGAGTCTGAGTTATGGTAAATTTCCTTTCCCCAAGCAACTACAGCTGAAGAAGGGAGCCAGCCAGCAGCTGCCTCCCATCCTCCCTTTTACCTGCCTCCCTTCCCCCTGGGCCCAGCCAAACTCTTTGTCTTCTCAAGGACCCATCAAGTACCAGCAGTCAGGTTTTGCCTGCAACTAATGGGGAAAATTCTATAGGTGAGAAGGAACAAAAGGAAAGACACCTAGTCCCCAACAGCACTATAAGGTGGGATTGTTTTGCCATGTTCATAACTTTGATCTGATTCCAAAGTGAAAATTTTGAAAACTGTTTTAAAACATAAAAAATTAAGAATACTGTCTATTGGGGTTTTTTTTTTTCATATATCTAGGGTGGGAAAAAAGACATTTTCCATTTGATATTCTTCATAAGTAAAAAGAAAGCAGTTTTGTCTCTCCTGTCTGCCAACGTAATGATGGGTTTAATCAGTCTCCTCTTCTCAAACATTTTTTTGAAAAAAAAAGAAAAATTGCAACTTTGTTATCAAAGTACTTTTGTAATGTTGGAAATACCTCTCTTTGGACTTGGTGTGAATATTTTTTATAGTAGGTTTGTAGAGCACTTCAACACAATACCACTTAAATGTACCTAGATGCTGTAATAGCATTTCTCCTGACAGGAAAAATGAAGTAAAAATAATGTCAGACAAGATCTTAAAACTAATTGTAGATCTGAGTTCTGGTTCCACATCTATTTCCTTTAATCTATTGCCATTTAAAACACAGAAAATTCTGGATGCTAGGTGAATAAAGAGTGAGAAGACAAAAGTGGGCTACATTACCCCCTTACACACTCCCCCTTACACTGAGTGAAGACATTCTTCAGAAGCCTTTTACTGAGAGAGCACTGTAGACTTTAATGCTCACATTGGCTGCCAGTTTTACACATCCACATCTACAAAAAAACAGGAGGCAGAAGAACACTGACAGGTTTCATTTTTAGAGAAGCCAAATGCCCAGAAAGGTGTTGCAGCAACCTTTTCTCATGCCTTCAAGCCTCTGCCCTGTATAGGACAAATCATCATGCAGAAGAGCTGCTCTATCATTGCAGTTGTCAGTGTGCATTCCAGCCAGCTGGTTGGAACCTCAGACTCTTGCTGATAAATATAATTTCCCTATAAATTCTTCAAGTAGATGTGAGACTTCAAGTGCGCCCCTGCAACAGGTATACCAGGTGTAAAGGGATTTGAGCTATTTTTGAATTACCACTGATTATTCAGCAGACTTACAAGAAGAAGGAGGGAGATATCATGGCATTCCTCTTCCTCTGGGGCTCTAAATGAAAGAAATGAGCTTATATATCTCTCCACATAATCTACAGAACAAAAGTCCAAACTATTACTTCTGGCAAGTTGTTAGAGTGTATGGAAATATTATCAGTTTACTCTTTTTGGCAATTTCTCCTCTTCATTATCTCCTTTTCGTCCCAACACCTACACTGGATTTTGGAATATTTATGATGTTTGCCACCAGGATTTGTTTGCTAGATGACAAACTTTAAGGATAAGGCCTTCCCTAATGCTTTCAACAACAGGAATAAACTGGACAGTCCACCAAGAGAATGATCCTTTCAGCATGACTGGGGAAAATGTTTTTCCAAATTTATATTTGAATATATGATATACCAAGTGCTTCTTTCCAAATTGATATATAATATATATTATATAAACAGAATATAATATATAAAGTATAGAATATAAACAGAATATTAAAAATAACTGATTGTCATTTGTAACAGAAGTTCCAAGCTCCCTTCAGTTACACACAAAGGTTGTGCTGGGGCTCACCTGTGAAAATTAGTGGATGGCACACAAAAATAAAAGGTGGGTACACTGATAATGAACTTAATCCCTAAATTCATCTTCCAGAAATGAAAAAAAGTTTTATGGGTTTGAGAATCCTGAGAGAAAGGTATGAGCAGTAAGCTTTATACCCTAACCTTGTAATAGGTCAAGTCTGGGGCATCATCACAATCACCTGTGAAAAATGTGGTGCTCATGAAGGAAATGGTCCTGTGTACAAAGTTCCCCAAGCTCCCATTCATTTTCTAACGGAACTGGTGATTATTTTTTAATGCTTCGTGCTGAATCCACAGCTATCAGATATCTTGACCATATACCAGAGCAATTTACCACCCCAAGGGATTAATGGTTTGAGAATTCCTAATAAATTTCGTAGAAAATAGGACATGAGGATGTTCTGCTCAGTTAGTATGACAGCACTTCTGTAGACACACAGAAGCACCCATGAACAAAGTGTCTAATTCCTAGAGCAAAGATGTTGTGTGTGCCTGTCTTGGATTGCAATCATGCCATCTAAATTCTGTCCCAGTCCCTCACCCCTGTTTAGATGACTGTACCTGCTATATTTATGTTGCATCTTGTAATTTTGAATGGGGTCAGAATCTAGACTGCAACTGATCTATGTGTAAGGGTCTCATTAAATTTCAGCTCTGCCCTATGTGATTACATGCTATTTTAGATCTTATCCCCAAATGATGACTTTTAATTTATTAAGAAAATACCAGCAATTCATGATTGTAAAGAAAACGCAGGAACCCAAATGGACACAACCAGTGTAAAAAGGGCAATAGTAGCTCAGAATTTTTTGCAATCAGAATTCCTTGCTTTTTAAGTTAAATTCAGTAGGTTATAATTCACAGAGAGAGTATTTTTCATGCCAGTATTTGTTCCAATAAATTGAATAAAGATCTGGAAGAAAAACCTATATAAAACAAAATGCAAAGAGAAGAAAGATGTAAGGAAGTCTTGAATCCACAAAGGACTTGCAGAAATACAGCCTTTGCTATCTGCTGAAAGCTATTAAAAGGTAACTTGACGTATTAGAACAGATTAATAAATCTTTGATTTAAAGTATAAAAAAATTAAAATTCAATATTGGAGGTTAATTTTTCACAAACAGGACAGGACGGCCAGGTGACATGTCATGAGCTTTTATTTCAGGCACCAGTCTCAGGTACAGATAGAGGAGATGGCAGAAGCTCATATCTACCATGAACAGCTCAAAATCTCTTTGTTACAGAACATTTTATAAGTTTTTCAGCCAATACCATATTCCTAAAGCTTACAGACAATTGTTCTATCCAATCACTAGAAACACATGTACACCTTCTTCAAACAATGTTTGCTTGTTTGCTTTCTATTAACAATGCACAATACTCGGTTATTAAGCTTTAAACTTTCTACTATCTTGGTAAGCATATTTTTCTGCAATCTGAAGGTCTATCTTGGCCAAGCCTAAAAACTCAACTATTGTTTCATGTCCTTACATTGTATTATTGTATCTTCTTTACTTTCAGGCCTTGTGGCTGCAGCTAGCTCTAAGTTATCTGCTTTTTCTTCTTTAAGGCTTATTTTCACAGCTTCTGAAAGTCTTCTTACCTTCACTGTTTCCCACAGGTCAATAGTCCAGAATGCAATACATAATGCCTTCATCTTCAAAAAGTGGAAAATCCTTAGTCTTCCACTAGTTACCACTTTGTCTTGAACTTACTTTCCTGGCTTGGGTCTGAGTGTGAGATCTGAAAAATCTGGTATCAAGCACCACATCAAGCAGAGACTCAGCAACAGCCTCCTCGCTCTTGGAGACCAAAATACAATATTGCATGTGTAAAGCCTAGTGTGAGGGACTACAGCAATACAGAGAGGAGATAAGAACAAGGGAACTCATGTGAGAATAGCAGAGATGATGCTGGAGACACTCCGGTGGGTCTGAAGGAAATGGAGACACCAAACCAGATTTTCAGTTTTCCTGAAATGATATTGTGATAAATAGAGACCCTTTTGTTCGCCTAAACATGTAGATACGATGCTTTGCAAAACTGTGCTTTGTGGAATCAGGATGAGGTTGAAGGCTGCTGAGCTGCTGACGCTTGCATAATCATTAACGGCCTTGCGAGCTTTCTTGAATTCCAGGACGTTACCAAGATAAGCCTTAAAAGGAAACAGCGAAGGAAGGTCAAAAGGATAGGACTGAGGAAGACTCTTGATCTTCATCCTGCGACCACCAGAAGGCAGAAAACGACCCCCTAGCAACTGGAGACACATACGCAGAGACACCCGAGAAAGGACATGTAACCCGGAAGCCGCACCACTTAAAGGGGGAACATGGAAATCAGAAGCGCGGCAGTTGGCGGAGCGGGGACTCCCCGACTCCCCTGTTGCCCAGCACTGATTTTTTGCTTATTGCTTGCTTGCTGTAATTAATAAAATTTTCTTTGATTGAATCATATCACTCTCTTGAGTGCATTCATAACAGATATGACCCTGTGGGGTTAAAACCTGACAGAACTGAAGTCAATGAGGACTTTGCCAGGACCATACTGGGGTTGAGATTGCATTTCTGATGGACCAAACTGAGCTCATACTTTGCTATCTGCTTGATGATACCTATGGGCCTCATACAAAAGATCTTTACTTTTACTTCCCTTAAAAATAAAGTGACACAACAATGAAAACTTCGCAAGTTTGGTTTTTTTTAACCATGACAAGCCTAGCCAATTCATTCTATTTATTATACTGTAAGCATGCCTCATAAATTTTGTACCTACTGCACTCTAAAATAACATAAATTGCATGAGGAAAATTAATACCTAATCAAAATTAGCTTCTTATATATTAGATTGTAAAGACAACCTGGAATGAGTCTGTCTCTGAATTTATGGCAAGTACAGCTCAGAACGGGGTCTGGTTGCTCTAGCACAGTAAGAAATGTGGAGTGTTTTCTTGCCTCTGGTAGGTTTAGAAACCATAAACTGTGTTTTGGCATTTTTGTGTGGACCCTGAGGGACACTCAGCATTGCAGCAAGTTCAGCATGTAACCTCCTGCCTGGGTTTTCTCTGTAGTCAAACTTGACCAGAGTTTCAGTATTTCTCTTGACTGTGGCCTCATCAGCCATGATTGGAGCAATCAAGATAGCTTCCAAGAAAAGAAGGGGAAAAAAGCCCAAGAAAACCATGCTTTGTCTGTAGTCACTAAGTGGAAATTTCAGATGGCAGAAAAGACTGAGGACCATTTCTAGATAATTTATTTATCTCAAAGAGCAGGAAAGGATGCAGTACATTCTTTTGTCAGCTCTTCCAAAGGATGACTAAGTGGCTTGCATAGGCAGGACATTGCAAACTTTTAACAATATTATCCTATAATTTCTTTTTGAGCAGTCCAATAATGACAACATTATGCAGCAGATAAAGCATATATTAATGAGAGAGAAATATTTACAGATTAAAAGGTCTAACATTTATGTTTCTAAATTAAATATTAACAGACAGCAGCAAAAAATGTCCACAGTTTTGTACAATAAAAATACTTGCAGGAGAGCCTTCACATTCATGTTCCCCTGGACACGCATGCTGGTTCTTTTCCAGGGGAAACAAAACTTCCCCGCCCTTGGGTTCCTGATGTCAATTTGTCAGAGGCATTTGATTCTCCAAGGGCAGCCCAAATTCTAGGTGGGGATGGCTTAGGTCCAGGAGGAATCCGGCTCCATACATAATTTCCAGAGGCAGAAGCCTGCTCTAGGCCACGTGGCCCTGGACATGAACCACGGCCATTTTCAGTGTTAAACAAAACTCACCTGCCCAGGTTCCGGATGGCAGTTTGTCAGAGGCATTTGGCCCTCTGTAAGAGACGGTCTGAAGATTCTCTCATCTGTCTCACAACCGTCTCAAGGACAGAGACTGAGACCCTGAATATCACAAGGGACTTGGTTTGGGGGCTTGAGCCTAGCTGAGGTGGATGTTTGCTAAGTGATTGTTTGCAGGTGGTTGCACGGTACACTGCTCTCATTCCTGCTGGTGAGCAGAGGCTTGGTAACCTGCGCAACGGGTTTTCCACAACTCATGGCTCTCATTCCTGCTGGTGAGCAGAGGCTTGTGCGTGGTACCCTGTGCAATGGGTTTTTCACCACACATTGCCCTTGTTCCTGCTGATGAGCAAAGACTTGCACGACATGGATCGCTCTGTACCCTACACCTGCCCCCTGCGCAATGGAATTCATCACAATGCTCATCAATCTCCTCTGGTTTTGGCCCTGCGCCCCTCGCTTTGCAAAAGACTATGTAATTATACCCCAAACTTAGCTTCCTGTGAGATCTCCCCAACGGACAGAAGAGTCTGTGTCGTTGGATGGCTGAGTGGACTTCGACGTTGGTAGCTCTAATCCCCTTACTCTCTTTTCCTTAGGCTTTGCTTTCTCCTTTCTCTCCCTCTATCGCATATTAGTGCTGATGAGCACTCAATAAAGTGTGTTTTGCTGTTTAAGTCCCTGGTTTGCTGATAATCTTTTGTACTCTAAGACCGACTAAAAGAACCACCCACCTTGCGGATCGTGACACCCTCCAAGGGCAGCCCGATTTCTAAGTGGGGACTGAAACCGAAACATTCAAGAATTTAGGATTTTAGAGTGGTTTAGGTTTTAATAAGAATAAACTTTTCTGAAATTAATTAAAATAAATAGATGGGCCTCGATAAAACTAAAGGCAGATAGAGAGGCCTTATTAAAATTAGAAGTTAATTGTTAGCTATCCCGGATCTGAATAACTAATTGTCAACCTTATGTTTGCTCAGCTGGGCTTGGGATGAGAAACAGTGTATCTGATAAGGAACTTCGAGAACATAAGACAATTGCAAATCAGAAACTCATTGGAGACAGGAAACTAGGAGCCCAGTCAGGGGCCCATTTGTCACTTTGCATTGAAAAGGTAGAAAGGTCAGAACGAAGAAGAGATATATTCCTTTCTCTCTTCCATGACCCCTACCCATAAAAAGACCACCGACCCATTTCAAAGAACAAACTACACATGCTTAATTACTTTTTTATTGATTAGCATATGAAGCAGAGAGTGGGTGGTAACTGGGTTATGAATATGTATTTGTATTCAATACTTCTGTAAATAAAAAGCCTGTAATTACCTGATTTCAGGGCCGTACATATGAAGGGGTGACCTAGCACTGGCCTAGAGCTGCTAATAAACATACCACTCAATAACTTTAAACAGTTAGAGAGTCTTTGTCCGTCATAGTTGGATACTGATATTCAATCATATCTATATCTTAATAAATAATTTTGGTGACTACTGCAAGACTCTGCTCCCTCTAACCAAGGGGCCATCAGGAGGCCGGAACCCTCTCGGGCGCCCACCCAGAATTTTCTGGGAGAGAGGGACTCCTGTGGCCCCCACTGACACCCCAGAGAAAGACCAGGAACTGCCAGGACTATGGACAAAAAGTATATTTAAATTGAAACAGGTACCTCTGAAGTAGTGTAAAGCGTATGCAGGATCAGAAAGGCGGTAGATAAGTTGTAAGAGACGTCTTACTTGCAGCAGATGCCTGTGTGGTTTTGTTTGTAAGTTTGCACGGAAAATTGGTTTCAGAAGTCTGTGCTCTAAGTTGAGAGTGACAGGAGCAGAGTAAGCTGCCAGTTGTCCGTGTTTTAGGTGGTGCCAGTAGCGGCACCAAGTGTTGGTAGCTTGTGTTTTTTGGGTGGGGTGGTAGTGACAGCAGGATGGCCAGTTTATTGTGTTTTGGGAACAGTGGTGGCTCCCATTTTGTTTGGTTTGTGGCCGAGAAGCGACTGGGTGGGACACTGTTTGGGAATCAGCCACAGGACAAGAGAGGCCCCTTTGTGAGTTGTAAAAGAAGCTGATCTTTGGGCCACAGGAATTTACACTCTAAGCGGGGAGCAGCAGAGGTGGCAGAAAGCGGTGTTAGCTGCCGGTGGTTTCTGTTACAAGCCGAGAAGGGCTCGAGTGGAGTGACCTGTGTAACGAGCCGAGAGAGGCTCAGCAGGGTGATTTGCAGCAGCCAGTGGTCTGTCCGCCCTGAGCCGAAAGGGGTTCGAGCGGCAGAGCCGGCATCTGCGGGCTTCCTGTGTGTTTTGGCTGTGCGGCAGCTGTGGACTTTGTTCGGGGTTTAGGCTGCATCCGGAGTGGTGGAGGATGAGTGGCCATCAGCGGCGGCAGTGGCTGTGCTGTCTGTGTGCACTCGCGCTGTGTACGTGTGCTTAGGCTGTGTGGATTCGTGTCGCTTTGTGTGTATTTTGGACTGCGTGCTTTTGGAGCGTACTGGTGATTGACCGAGTGTGTTTTGGTCTGTGTGTGTTTGTGTTGTGGAAGACAATTTTGAGGCGTGTTTTTGGTGAAAAAGGGAGGTCCCCCCTTCCCACACGGAGGGAGCCAGCGTCTCTGAGACATAGGTCCAGTACCGGCGGAAGGATCTAACCCATGGCTCTGGGAAGCGTGAGAAATGTAGTTTCCACAGTGCTCCACGCAATTTCAGCCCGGTGGCGGCAATTGGCGTAGCTTGAGAAATAAATTGTTTTGTTATTGTGTGTGTGTCCTGAAAGGTGAGCAAAAGTGTGAGTTTGAGACAAACACTTCTATATTTGAGCAAAAGTGTGTGTTTGAGATGTGCTATTAGCACAGGGTGATTGTGGTAGTAAAAAACTATGCTTCCACTGTGGGCAATCATGAGTGGCTAGAGAAGGATGAAGTGTTTTGGGGTATATGTTTGGTTGCACGAACCCTTTGAACAAAAATTCGCCCCCCCACCACAGGTGTTTCTTGTGGTGTGGTAAACATTTTCGAGGGAATGCTGCCATCTACTGACAAAAGCTATAACTGTATACTGTTAACCTTTTCTTAACTAACGAAAAGCTGCTCTACTCAGGACAAAGTAAAATTCAAACTTAACATTTGATTGAACTCCATATTTCTCTAAGATTATCTTTAGGCAAAAGGTTTTGGGTCTTTTTCTTTCAAATTTTTCAGCATATTCTTTTGTTCATGGATTATCTAAAGATAGGCAAAGTTATTCTGTGCAAATTCAAGTTTTTTTTATTTATTTTTTTTTTAATTTGGAAATCCTCTGATTCTTTTGTAAATTCCTTCTTCTTCAAGAATAGGAAGACAATAGGAAGACAAGAGCTAATACCACACTTTTGCCAAAAGAGAAAAAACTCCTGGTTTTTAACCCTTTACATTGATAAAAAACCCAAGGTTCACAGCTTCATTTCCAAATGGAACAAAAATAATGTCCAGTGTCCTACAGGGGAATGAAAAACATTACTATCATTTTAAGGTCCAAATAGTTGAGACTCCAGATGTGCTGTTTTAGCAGGCAAAAGTCTATCAGCTGAAAATGTTGATCCTTAACATTACTGAAAGTTCTTTCAAATCCTGAAACAAGGAACTGAAGAAAAATAGTAGAGACACAACATTACAATGGTAACATAAAAGTTCTGTCTGTGTAGTTTTCAGACATAACTGTGTCGTGGCAGTTCCACTTCTGGTTGTGTTTTGACTACAAAGATTGTATGGTGACTTCTCTGTTTAGCAGGTCTCATGTTTTTGGAGGCAGATGGTGTCTGGTCAGATGTCAACAGAACATAAGCACTTCTCCCCTTGAAGTTAATTAATCATTTAGGCTTACTTGTGGTACACTTAATTGTGAATTCAGCTTTTATGATCTTTTCTAAATTTTGATGTAGATATTTCATTATTCAAAATGAATTGTGGCCTAAATTTCTAATGCATATAATACAATAATTGAATTTTGCGCTGCGCCTGGCAAAGAGAACGTGTGCCATGACAACACATATTTGTGCAACTTACCCCTGCCACTCACGCAAGCACGGATTTGCAGCGCCCTCTTCCACCGTTGCTGTGGCAGGCTTCTGCGCTGCACAGGGCATTTCTCTGCATCTCGGAGTCTAAGGGGAAAGCGCAAGAGTTGCCGCAGAGAGCAGCAACCACAGCAGGAGGTAGCGGCAAAAGGCAGCCGTGGCGGAACTTCTTCCACACGACAGCTAGCGTCCATTCAGCAAGCAGGCGAGCGGCAGCTACGTTCCTCTTGCAGTCCGAAAGCTTCGCGCGCCAGCTGCCTGCTAAGTGTCTTCCTTATTGGCCGTCCTCGCAGCAATCGCTCTTTCTCGCATCCAGCCATGAACCGGCATCTTCTTGCACACATGGATTGTTGTGCCTGTTACCAAGTGTTCCGGAGCAATTTTTAGAGCGAAAGAGGCTCGCCTCTTGCGGCTGCCTTCTCCGAGCTCCGGAGCCTCGCAATCTGCGCCTCCTGGTCCAAATGCAAGCGGAATATGGAGCCTGCGGGGCTTGCCCTGGGGTCTGGCTGGGCCAGACCAGGTCCCTGGCTTGGCTGCAGTTTTAGCCATGACTGAATTCACCAGAAACGGCCGAGTAAAGAAAGAAAGAAAGCTCTTGACCTGCGGCAGGCTGAGACAGTGACCACACTCTCCAGCGCAGCCATGAAGAATCTTCCATCGCAGACAGCTCCAGCTGCTGCTCAGGCGGAGATCACCGAACCATCTGCAAAGCCTGGGCAAGATTTTAACCCTTTCATTATCCAGATGAGAATTGCACATTAATCTTTTTTTTATCCAGAAAGAGAGAGCAATCAACATGTAAAGAGACTTTATAAAAGTATCAGAGACAGCAAAGAAAGGAATTAAGCTTCAGAAAAGGTAGAGAATAAGGAGATGCTTTAATAAGCTGAAATATTTTTCTGTTAAAGCTATGGAGATGGACAAGAGTGTTCTGAAAAAACTCCGGTAATTCATGACAGAGTATATTGGGCGGAATAGAGTAGTTCAAAGTTTGGATTTTGAGCAAAAATAAAGTGGTTGTGATACAGTGAGGTGCTTGAACAGAGGGGGAGAAGTAATAGTTGAAGATTTGTCACTTTGTAGAGGCAAAGAGAAAAGTTCTGTTTCCAGAGAGGCTCACAGAGACAGATGAAGAGAACTTTTGCCCTTGGATAACTCATCTTTAGAAATGACATCCCTAGACCCATTTGACCCATAATACACCTCAGAGTAATGTGAAATGGGAGGGGACAACTGATGACAGATTTTTGGGCAGCTTGCATCAGAGAAATAAAAAGCTATGAAGAAAATTTGTTTTCTTCTGAGAAAGTCCATAAATTAGCAGAAGAAGACTTCTGTTTCTCTACAAAGACTGATGAGAAGACTCTCACAAGAATTGGGACTGTTTTAAACACCAAAGTTTGTTGTCTCTATGTTGTCATGTGAACAAGAGAATGGTTAGGTAGTGGGGGAGAAAAGGTTTTTCTGGAAGTTTTATACTGCTTTTCTTATTCTTATAGTTTTTGATAATAAAATATCTTTATTATTTTTTAAGTTTTAAGCCTGTTTTGCCCTTGTTCTAATCCATGTCTCACAACAAGAAATAAGTAAGTTTTCTAGTAATTTTTTTATTTGCTGCTTTGAAACTAAGACAATGGGCTACGAAAACGCATTTGCTTCATGTGCTTCATTATCGTCCCCAAAAAAAGACAGCAGGACAAAGAAGCTGTGGCAGAACTTCTTCCAGACCACAGCTAACGTCAATTAAACCTGCAACTGAGCGGCAGCTGTGTTCCTCTTGCAGTCCGAAAGCTTGCACACAAGCCAGCAGCTAAGCATCTTCCTTATTCGCTGTGCTCGCACCGCTCGCGCTTTCCCTCATCCGGACACAAACCGGTGTCTTCTTGCACAGGTGGATTGTTGTGCCTGTTGCCAAGGGCTCCAGAGCACTGTTTAGAACGAAAGAGGCTCGCCTCTTGCGGCTGCCTTCTCCGAGCTCCGCAGCCTCGCAATCTGCGCCTCCTGGTCCGAATGCAAGCGGAAAGCTTTTCCACTGCAGCTAGCATGGAGAAACTGTGCCAGGACAACACATTTGTCAGGAGGTTGCCCCTGCAAGTTGCACAAATACAAATGTGCAGCACGTTCATCGGCACTGCTCTTTCTTGCACAAGCTCAGCTCTAATGTCAGATGGCAGTGCTCCTTGTCAGCTTGAAGCACCAGCAGGCACACTTGAGTTTGGCAAGTACTAAAGAGCCACAGAAGAGTGTGGCACAGCAAAATGGGCCAGGAAAAAGCATTTGCTTCACGTGCCCTTGCTGTCTCCTCTTCTGGGTTTATCATGATGTTAAATTGTGTTCCCTTTTGTCCACCTAGCCCATACACAGGTTTTGTATTCTTAAAATTTCATTCAAGAGTAAAAGTGAGTGGAAAAGAAGCACCGAGTCCGTTATCAGAGGCTGTACTTGCTCCCCCTCATCCTGGGATGGGGTTTTGACTGCAGCACAGACAGACAACAAAAGACAGATGGCCTTGGCTTTCCAGCTAGCCAGAGCAGACAGGTCTTCCTGGACTGTATTCTTTCCCTTTTCCTTGAACGGATCGAACCTGCTCTGGTCTGGGGACTCGGGGGAACACCTGGAGCTTGCACCCGTGGACTACCGGGAGCCCAGCCTGGACAGCGGCATTTTCCAGTGCCAGAGGGATTGAAAACGGAGCAAACAGCCACAGGACAAAGACCCTTTGAATTTTGTCATCTCTTCAGAGCAGCGAGAGGTTTTGTAATTTGATATTGTCCATTCTTGTGCTGGGCAGTGCTGTGCCTGTTAAATAAACAGCTTTTTTTCCACTTCTCTCAGAGAAATCTCTTCCCGAACCGGTTGTGGGGTGGGAGAAAGGGGCCACGTGGGTTTGCTTCCCGGGGCTGGGGGACCCCATGGGAGGTTTTTTCCCAGATTTGCCCTAAACCAGGACATCCCCAAAAATAGGCAGCAGCACAAAGAAGCTGTGGCTGAACTTCTTCCAGACCACAGCTAATGTCAATTCGTCAAGCGGGCTAGCCGTGGCTATGTTCCTCTTGCAGTCCGAAATCTTCGCTCACAAGCCACCTGCTAAACGCCTTCCTTATTCGCCGCGCTGGCAGCGTTAGTTCTTTGCCGCATGCGGAATCCAACAGGGATCGTCTCGCACACGTGGATTGTTGTGCCTGCTGCGCAGCGGTGCGGAGCACTGCTTCTGCCGAAAGAAGCTCGCCTCTTGCGGTTCCCTTTTCCGAGGTCTGGAGTCCTGGCTTCTGCATCTCTTGGTCTTAATGCAAGCGGAAGGCTTTTCCACTGTGTCTGGCAAGGAGAATGTGTGCCAGGATGACACATATTTGTGCAGCTTACCCCTGCAAATTGCACAAACACGGATTTGCCGTACCCTCTTCCACACTTTCTGTGGCAGGCTTCTGCACTCCACAGGGCATTCCACAGCATTTCAGAGCCTAAGAGATAGCATGGAGTTCCCGCAGAGAGCAGCAACAGCAACAGGCAAGCAGCACAAGGAAGCCGTGGCTCAACACCTTCCAGACCACAGCTAATGTCAATTCAGCCCGCGGGCGAGCGGCAGCTACGTTCCTCTTGCACTTCGAAAGCTTTGCGCGCCAGCTGCCTGCGAAACACCTTCCTTCTTGGCCTGCCTGCAGCGCTCGCGCTTTCCAGTGCCTGCACACCGACCGGCACCTTCCCGCTCACACATGCTTTCTTGGCCGCTTGCCAAGAGCTCCGGAAGGCGGCTTCTGCCCGAGGAGGCTCGCCTCTTGCCGTTCCCTTCTCCGAGCTCCGGACTCCCGCCTTCTGCCTTCCTTGCTCTTAATGCAAGCGGAAAGCTTTTGCGCTGAGCCTGGCGAGGAGAACGTGTGCCACCACAACACATATTTGTGCAGCTTACCCCTGCCGCTCACGCAAGCACGGATGTGCAGCGCCCTCTTCCACCGTTGCTGTGGCAGGCTTCTGCGCTGCACAGGGCATTTCTCTGCATCTCGGAGTCTAAGGGGAAAGCGCAAGAGTTGTCGCAGAGAGCAGCAACAGCAGGAGGTAGCGGCAGAAGGCAGCCGTGGCCGAACTTCTTCCACTCGACAGCTAGCGTCCATTCAGCAAGCAGGCGAGCGGCAGCTACGTTCCTCTTGCACTCCGAAAGCTTCGCGCGCCAGCTGCCTGCTAAGTGTCTTCCTTATTAGCCGCCCTCGCAGCAATCGCTCTTTCTCGCATCCAGCCATGAACCGGCGTCTTCTTGCACAGGTGGATTGTTGTGCCTGTTGCCAAGGGCTCCAGAGCACTGTTTAGAACGAAAGAGGCTCGCCTCTTGCGGCTGCCTTCTCCGAGCTCCTCAGCCTCGCAACCTGCGCCTCCTGGTCCGAATGCAAGCGGAAAGTTTTTCCACTGCAGCTGGCATGGAGAAACTGTGCCAGGACAACACATTTGTCAGGAGCTTGCCCCTGCAAGTTGCACAAACACAAATGTGCAGCACGTTCATCGGCACTGCTCTTTCTTGCACAAGCTCAGCTCTACTGTCAGATGGCGGTGCTCCTTGTCAGCTTGAAGCACCAGCAGGCACACTTGAGTTTGGCAAGTACTAAGGAGCCACAGAAGAGTGTGGCACAGCAAAATGGGCCAGGAAAAAGCATTTGCTTCACGTGCCCTTGCTGTCTCCTCTTCTGGGTTTATCATGATGTTAAATGGTGTCCCCTTTTGTCCACCTAGCCCATACACAGGTTTTGTATTCTTAAAATTTCATTCAAGAGTAAAAGTGAGTGGAAAAGAAGCACCGAGTCCGTTATCAGAGGCTGTACTTGCTCCCCCTCATCCCGGGATGGGGTTTTGACTACAGCACAGACAGACAACAAAAGACAGATGGCCTTGGCTTTCCAGCTAGCCAGAGCAGACAGGTCTTCCTGGACTGTATTCTTTCCCTTTTCCTTGAACGGATCGAACCTGCTCTGGTCTGGGGACTCCGGGGAACACCTGGAGCTTGCACCCGTGGACTACCGGGAGCCCAGCCTGGACAGAGGCATTTTCCAGTGCCAGAGGGATTGAAAACGGAGCAAACAGCCACAGGACAAAGACCCTTTGAATTTTGTCATCTCTTCAGAGCAGCGAGAGGTTTTGTAATTTGATATTGTTCATTCTTGTGCTGGGCAGTGCTGTGCCTGTTAAATAAACAGCTTTTTTTCCACTTCTCTCAGAGAAATCACTTCCCGAACCGGTTGTGGGGTGGGAGAAAGGGGCCACGTGGGTTTGCTTCCCGGGGCTGGGGGACCCCATGGGAGGTTTTTTCCCAGATTTGCCCTAAACCAGGACATCCCCAAAAATAGGCAGCAGCACAAAGAAGCTGTGGCTGAACTTCTTCCAGACCACAGCTAATGTCAATTCGTCAAGCGGGCTAGCCGTGGCTATGTTCCTCTTGCAGTCCGAAATCTTCGCTCACAAGCCACCTGCTAAACGCCTTCCTTATTCGCCGCGCTGGCAGCGTTGGTTCTTTGCCGCATGCGGAATCCAACAGGGATCGTCTCGCACACGTGGATTGTTGTGCCTGCTGCGCAGCGGTGCGGAGCACTGCTTCTGCCGAAAGAAGCTCGCCTCTTGCGGTTCCCTTTTCCGAGCTCTGGAGTCCCGGCTTCTGCATCTCTTGGTCTTAATGCAAGCGGAAGGCTTTTCCACTGTGTCTGGCGAGGAGAACGTGTGCCAGGAAGACACATATTTGTGCAGCTTACGCCTGCAAATTGCACAAACACGGATTTGCGGTACACTCTTCCACACTTTCTGTGGCAGGCTTCTGCACGCCACAAGGCATTCCACAGCATTTCAGAGCCTAAGAGATAGCATGGAGTTCCCGCAGAGAGCAGCAACAGCAACAGGCAAGCAGCACAAGGAAGCCGTGGCTCAACACCTTCCAGACCACAGCTAACGTCAATTCAGCCTGCGGGCAAGCGGCAGCTACGTTCCTCTTGCACTTCGAAAGCTTTGCGCGCCAGCTGCCTGCGAAGCACCTTCCTTCTTGGCCTGCCTGCAGCGCTCGCGCTTTCCAGTGCCTGCACACCGACCGGCACCTTCCCGCTCACACATGCTTTCTTGGCCGCTTGCCAAGAGCTCCGGAAGGCGGCTTCTGCCCGAGGAGGCTCGCCTCTTGCCGTTCCCTTCTCCGAGCTCCGGACTCCCGCCTTCTGCCTTCCTTGCTCTTAATGCAAGCGGAAAGCTTTTGCGCTGAGCCTGGCGAGGAGAACGTGTGCCACCACAACACATATTTGTGCAGCTTACCCCTGCCGCTCACGCAAGCACGGATGTGCAGCGCCCTCTTCCACCGTTGCTGTGGCAGGCTTCTGCGCTGCACAGGGCATTTCTCTGCATCTCGGAGTCTAAGGGGAAAGCGCAAGAGTTGTCGCAGAGAGCAGCAACAGCAGGAGGTAGCGGCAGAAGGCAGCCGTGGCCGAACTTTTTCCACTCGACAGCTAGCGTCCATTCAGCAAGCAGGCGAGCGGCAGCTAAGTTCCTCTTGCACTCCGAAAGCTTCGCGCGCCAGCTGCCTGCTAAGTGTCTTCCTTATTAGCCGCCCTCGCAGCAATCGCTCTTTCTCGCATCCAGCCATGAACCGGCGTCTTCTTGCACAGGTGGATTGTTGTGCCTGTTGCCAAGGGCTCCAGAGCACTGTTTAGAACGAAAGAGGCTCGCCTCTTGCGGCTGCCTTCTCCGAGCTCCTCAGCCTCGCAACCTGCGCCTCCTGGTCCGAATGCAAGCGGAAAGTTTTTCCACTGCAGCTGGCATGGAGAAACTGTGCCAGGACAACACATTTGTCAGGAGCTTGCCCCTGCAAGTTGCACAAACACAAATGTGCAGCACGTTCATCGGCACTGCTCTTTCTTGCACAAGCTCAGCTCTACTGTCAGATGGCGGTGCTCCTTGTCAGCTTGAAGCACCAGCAGGCACACTTGAGTTTGGCAAGTACTAAGGAGCCACAGAAGAGTGTGGCACAGCAAAATGGGCCAGGAAAAAGCATTTGCTTCACGTGCCCTTGCTGTCTCCTCTTCTGGGTTTATCATGATGTTAAATGGTGTCCCCTTTTGTCCACCTAGCCCATACACAGGTTTTGTATTCTTAAAATTTCATTCAAGAGTAAAAGTGAGTGGAAAAGAAGCACCGAGTCCGTTATCAGAGGCTGTACTTGCTCCCCCTCATCCCGGGATGGGGTTTTGACTACAGCACAGACAGACAACAAAAGACAGATGGCCTTGGCTTTCCAGCTAGCCAGAGCAGACAGGTCTTCCTGGACTGTATTCTTTCCCTTTTCCTTGAACGGATCGAACCTGCTCTGGTCTGGGGACTCCGGGGAACACCTGGAGCTTGCACCCGTGGACTACCGGGAGCCCAGCCTGGACAGCGGCATTTTCCAGTGCCAGAGGGATTGAAAACGGAGCAAACAGCCACAGGACAAAGACCCTTTGAATTTTGTCATCTCTTCAGAGCAGCGAGAGGTTTTGTAATTTGATATTGTTCATTCTTGTGCTGGGCAGTGCTGTGCCTGTTAAATAAACAGCTTTTTTTCCACTTCTCTCAGAGAAATCACTTCCCGAACCGGTTGTGGGGTGGGAGAAAGGGGCCACGTGGGTTTGCTTCCCGGGGCTGGGGGACCCCATGGGAGGTTTTTTCCCAGATTTGCCCTAAACCAGGACATCCCCAAAAATAGGCAGCAGCACAAAGAAGCTGTGGCTGAACTTCTTCCAGACCACAGCTAATGTCAATTCGTCAAGCGGGCTAGCCGTGGCTATGTTCCTCTTGCAGTCCGAAATCTTCGCTCACAAGCCACCTGCTAAACGCCTTCCTTATTCGCCGCGCTGGCAGCGTTGGTTCTTTGCCGCATGCGGAATCCAACAGGGATCGTCTCGCACACGTGGATTGTTGTGCCTGCTGCGCAGCGGTGCGGAGCACTGCTTCTGCCGAAAGAAGCTCGCCTCTTGCGGTTCCCTTTTCCGAGCTCTGGAGTCCCGGCTTCTGCATCTCTTGGTCTTAATGCAAGCGGAAGGCTTTTCCACTGTGTCTGGCGAGGAGAACGTGTGCCAGGAAGACACATATTTGTGCAGCTTACGCCTGCAAATTGCACAAACACGGATTTGCGGTACACTCTTCCACACTTTCTGTGGCAGGCTTCTGCACGCCACAAGGCATTCCACAGCATTTCAGAGCCTAAGAGATAGCATGGAGTTCCCGCAGAGAGCAGCAACAGCAACAGGCAAGCAGCACAAGGAAGCCGTGGCTCAACACCTTCCAGACCACAGCTAACGTCAATTCAGCCTGCGGGCGAGCGGCAGCTACGTTCCTCTTGCACTTCGAAAGCTTTGCGCGCCAGCTGCCTGCGAAGCACCTTCCTTCTTGGCCTGCCTGCAGCGCTCGCGCTTTCCAGTGCCTGCACACCGACCGGCACCTTCCCGCTCACACATGCTTTCTTGGCCGCTTGCCAAGAGCTCCGGAAGGCGGCTTCTGCCCGAGGAGGCTCGCCTCTTGCCGTTCCCTTCTCCGAGCTCCGGACTCCCGCCTTCTGCCTTCCTTGCTCTTAATGCAAGCGGAAAGCTTTTGCGCTGAGCCTGGCGAGGAGAACGTGTGCCACCACAACACATATTTGTGCAGCTTACCCCTGCCGCTCACGCAAGCACGGATGTGCAGCGCCCTCTTCCACCGTTGCTGTGGCAGGCTTCTGCGCTGCACAGGGCATTTCTCTGCATCTCGGAGTCTAAGGGGAAAGCGCAAGTGTTGCGGTAAAAGGCAGCCGTGGCCGAACTTTTTCCACTCGACAGCTAGCGTCCATTCAGCAAGCAGGCGAGCGGCAGCTACGTTCCTCTTGCACTCCGAAAGCTTCGCGCGCCAGCTGCCTGCTAAGTGTCTTCCTTATTAGCCGCCCTCGCAGCAATCGCTCTTTCTCGCATCCAGCCATGAACCGGCGTCTTCTTGCACAGGTGGATTGTTGTGCCTGTTGCCAAGGGCTCCAGAGCACTGTTTAGAACGAAAGAGGCTCGCCTCTTGCGGCTGCCTTCTCCGAGCTCCTCAGCCTCGCAACCTGCGCCTCCTGGTCCGAATGCAAGCGGAAAGTTTTTCCACTGCAGCTGGCATGGAGAAACTGTGCCAGGACAACACATTTGTCAGGAGCTTGCCCCTGCAAGTTGCACAAACACAAATGTGCAGCACGTTCATCGGCACTGCTCTTTCTTGCACAAGCTCAGCTCTACTGTCAGATGGCGGTGCTCCTTGTCAGCTTGAAGCACCAGCAGGCACACTTGAGTTTGGCAAGTACTAAGGAGCCACAGAAGAGTGTGGCACAGCAAAATGGGCCAGGAAAAAGCATTTGCTTCACGTGCCCTTGCTGTCTCCTCTTCTGGGTTTATCATGATGTTAAATGGTGTCCCCTTTTGTCCACCTAGCCCATACACAGGTTTTGTATTCTTAAAATTTCATTCAAGAGTAAAAGTGAGTGGAAAAGAAGCACCGAGTCCGTTATCAGAGGCTGTACTTGCTCCCCCTCATCCCGGGATGGGGTTTTGACTACAGCACAGACAGACAACAAAAGACAGATGGCCTTGGCTTTCCAGCTAGCCAGAGCAGACAGGTCTTCCTGGACTGTATTCTTTCCCTTTTCCTTGAACGGATCGAACCTGCTCTGGTCTGGGGACTCCGGGGAACACCTGGAGCTTGCACCCGTGGACTACCGGGAGCCCAGCCTGGACAGAGGCATTTTCCAGTGCCAGAGGGATTGAAAACGGAGCAAACAGCCACAGGACAAAGACCCTTTGAATTTTGTCATCTCTTCAGAGCAGCGAGAGGTTTTGTAATTTGATATTGTTCATTCTTGTGCTGGGCAGTGCTGTGCCTGTTAAATAAACAGCTTTTTTTCCACTTCTCTCAGAGAAATCACTTCCCGAACCGGTTGTGGGGTGGGAGAAAGGGGCCACGTGGGTTTGCTTCCCGGGGCTGGGGGACCCCATGGGAGGTTTTTTCCCAGATTTGCCCTAAACCAGGACATCCCCAAAAATAGGCAGCAGCACAAAGAAGCTGTGGCTGAACTTCTTCCAGACCACAGCTAATGTCAATTCGTCAAGCGGGCTAGCCGTGGCTATGTTCCTCTTGCAGTCCGAAATCTTCGCTCACAAGCCACCTGCTAAACGCCTTCCTTATTCGCCGCGCTGGCAGCGTTGGTTCTTTGCCGCATGCGGAATCCAACAGGGATCGTCTCGCACACGTGGATTGTTGTGCCTGCTGCGCAGCGGTGCGGAGCACTGCTTCTGCCGAAAGAAGCTCGCCTCTTGCGGTTCCCTTTTCCGAGCTCTGGAGTCCCGGCTTCTGCATCTCTTGGTCTTAATGCAAGCGGAAGGCTTTTCCACTGTGTCTGGCGAGGAGAACGTGTGCCAGGAAGACACATATTTGTGCAGCTTACGCCTGCAAATTGCACAAACACGGATTTGCGGTACACTCTTCCACACTTTCTGTGGCAGGCTTCTGCACGCCACAAGGCATTCCACAGCATTTCAGAGCCTAAGAGATAGCATGGAGTTCCCGCAGAGAGCAGCAACAGCAACAGGCAAGCAGCACAAGGAAGCCGTGGCTCAACACCTTCCAGACCACAGCTAACGTCAATTCAGCCTGCGGGCAAGCGGCAGCTACGTTCCTCTTGCACTTCGAAAGCTTTGCGCGCCAGCTGCCTGCGAAGCACCTTCCTTCTTGGCCTGCCTGCAGCGCTCGCGCTTTCCAGTGCCTGCACACCGACCGGCACCTTCCCGCTCACACATGCTTTCTTGGCCGCTTGCCAAGAGCTCCGGAAGGCGGCTTCTGCCCGAGGAGGCTCGCCTCTTGCCGTTCCCTTCTCCGAGCTCCGGACTCCCGCCTTCTGCCTTCCTTGCTCTTAATGCAAGCGGAAAGCTTTTGCGCTGAGCCTGGCGAGGAGAACGTGTGCCACCACAACACATATTTGTGCAGCTTACCCCTGCCGCTCACGCAAGCACGGATGTGCAGCGCCCTCTTCCACCGTTGCTGTGGCAGGCTTCTGCGCTGCACAGGGCATTTCTCTGCATCTCGGAGTCTAAGGGGAAAGCGCAAGAGTTGTCGCAGAGAGCAGCAACAGCAGGAGGTAGCGGCAGAAGGCAGCCGTGGCCGAACTTTTTCCACTCGACAGCTAGCGTCCATTCAGCAAGCAGGCGAGCGGCAGCTAAGTTCCTCTTGCACTCCGAAAGCTTCGCGCGCCAGCTGCCTGCTAAGTGTCTTCCTTATTAGCCGCCCTCGCAGCAATCGCTCTTTCTCGCATCCAGCCATGAACCGGCGTCTTCTTGCACAGGTGGATTGTTGTGCCTGTTGCCAAGGGCTCCAGAGCACTGTTTAGAACGAAAGAGGCTCGCCTCTTGCGGCTGCCTTCTCCGAGCTCCTCAGCCTCGCAACCTGCGCCTCCTGGTCCGAATGCAAGCGGAAAGTTTTTCCACTGCAGCTGGCATGGAGAAACTGTGCCAGGACAACACATTTGTCAGGAGCTTGCCCCTGCAAGTTGCACAAACACAAATGTGCAGCACGTTCATCGGCACTGCTCTTTCTTGCACAAGCTCAGCTCTACTGTCAGATGGCGGTGCTCCTTGTCAGCTTGAAGCACCAGCAGGCACACTTGAGTTTGGCAAGTACTAAGGAGCCACAGAAGAGTGTGGCACAGCAAAATGGGCCAGGAAAAAGCATTTGCTTCACGTGCCCTTGCTGTCTCCTCTTCTGGGTTTATCATGATGTTAAATGGTGTCCCCTTTTGTCCACCTAGCCCATACACAGGTTTTGTATTCTTAAAATTTCATTCAAGAGTAAAAGTGAGTGGAAAAGAAGCACCGAGTCCGTTATCAGAGGCTGTACTTGCTCCCCCTCATCCCGGGATGGGGTTTTGACTACAGCACAGACAGACAACAAAAGACAGATGGCCTTGGCTTTCCAGCTAGCCAGAGCAGACAGGTCTTCCTGGACTGTATTCTTTCCCTTTTCCTTGAACGGATCGAACCTGCTCTGGTCTGGGGACTCCGGGGAACACCTGGAGCTTGCACCCGTGGACTACCGGGAGCCCAGCCTGGACAGCGGCATTTTCCAGTGCCAGAGGGATTGAAAACGGAGCAAACAGCCACAGGACAAAGACCCTTTGAATTTTGTCATCTCTTCAGAGCAGCGAGAGGTTTTGTAATTTGATATTGTTCATTCTTGTGCTGGGCAGTGCTGTGCCTGTTAAATAAACAGCTTTTTTTCCACTTCTCTCAGAGAAATCACTTCCCGAACCGGTTGTGGGGTGGGAGAAAGGGGCCACGTGGGTTTGCTTCCCGGGGCTGGGGGACCCCATGGGAGGTTTTTTCCCAGATTTGCCCTAAACCAGGACATCCCCAAAAATAGGCAGCAGCACAAAGAAGCTGTGGCTGAACTTCTTCCAGACCACAGCTAATGTCAATTCGTCAAGCGGGCTAGCCGTGGCTATGTTCCTCTTGCAGTCCGAAATCTTCGCTCACAAGCCACCTGCTAAACGCCTTCCTTATTCGCCGCGCTGGCAGCGCTGGTTCTTTGCCGCATGCGGAATCCAACAGGGATCGTCTCGCACACGTGGATTGTTGTGCCTGCTGCGCAGCGGTGCGGAGCACTGCTTCTGCCGAAAGAAGCTCGCCTCTTGCGGTTCCCTTTTCCGAGCTCTGGCGTCCCGGCTTCTGCATCTCTTGGTCTTAATGCAAGCGGAAGGCTTTTCCACTGTGTCTGGCGAGGAGAACGTGTGCCAGGAAGACACAT